>NW_027070120.1:318908-375379 GCF_002906115.3 Quercus suber
ATAATATGCTAATGATTGGTAATATCAATGTTTCAGTTCCACTCCTTTATAACAATAGACAATTGCAAGTACGCATCTTTAATATAGTGATGTATTGCAAGGAGTTTACTTGACTTTCTTTTAAGATGTATTTTGATCCTCATTTCCTTCACTCTACCTCTTATTTAAAGTCTCACATGTTGGGCCTCGCCTATTAAAAAGAAAAAACTCATCAATCAATCATCATGGTTGAATACTTAAATCTCTCAATGTGAAAACAAATGTAAAATTTTCCTAGAAAATGACTGCAACAAATGTAAAATTTTCATGGAAAACGACTGCAACACTATACCAAGACAGAACCAAACATGCATCCATTAAGTAATACAATTACAACTGGGTAGATTAAAATAGAAAATTGAATTTGGGAACATGGAAACTCAATGCAGTACAAACTTTTCATCGCAAAGCTAATTTATTGTTCTTCCTTTCCATCAAGCTACAACAACACTCATAGACACTATCAAAATCGGCGCTAGGATGTGGTCATGACTAATGCCAACCATCCAAAAAGGAAAAAGAAAAATGTAGTAATTGTGATCCACACTACAACTTGAGAAAAACAAACTCTTCAATGGCCAAAACTTCACCAATCTTCTTCAAAGCTTCCTTGCTTGGTTGGTCATCCACACCAATTGCCATTACAACTTCGGAAGATCCTACCCTTGTCAGATGGGGAATCCCATCCTTCACCCGTCCCTCGACCTTAATCTCCCCAGACTCTGATGTTGTAGAGGAAAATTTGGATTCCACATTCGCAATCTGGACTTGGATAAAATCAAGCGGGCTTTCAGGTGAACCATCCAGAACAATTCTCTCCTCTAATATCCTCAGACCTCTCTGCTTAGCAGTAAAATCAGCATTAACCAAATTCACAAACACACTGGAAATGGGCTCAATGATACCCTTGGTGATCATGGCACGAAGAAGCTTGGTGTCAAGATCATCAGGAGCTCTAGCAGAACTAGCATACGTCGCTTTAACAGTTTTCACACCACTTCCTCCTACTATATATTTTGAACTTATGGTCTTACAAATATGGCATTAATAATGATTAGTTTTGGGTATTCTTGTCGGATTGATTTTAAATCTTTGATTTTTGTTTCAAGGTTAGATTTTGTTTTGATAACGGTATTTAGTTAGAATCTTCTTTCTTTTCTTTCAAAAAAGGAATCTGCTTTCTTTAGGATATTTGTGTCACATTTGGTTTGCTTTTGTTTAGAGTATTTGGGTTAATTGGTTTTGGGTATTTGTCAATGAGGTTTTTAAAATAGAGATAAAGAATGCAATGAAAAAAAAAAAAAATTCAAACAAAAAATGAAAAACAAATTGTGAGAGAGAGATTGAGAGAGAGAGAGAGAGAGAGAGGTAGCCTTTTTTGTGTAGTAAACTATGCATAGAATGATAAGAGAAATGCTAAATTTATAGTAAGATGTTGAGAATAAGAAGAGTCAAAATAAAGGAAAACAAAAAGGTAGAGAAAGAATGATATTAAGGAAGAAAGTAGTGGGGAGATGAAGAGGTAAAAGGGAGGGAGAGTTTTGGAAAATTAATAATAAAAATAATGGTTAAAAGATATTTAAATGTTTAAATAATGGAGTTTTTAAGTCATCTTAAATGAGAAAATGTTTAAAAATATATATATATATAACAAAAATTGGAAATAAAAAATGATGACGTGGCTGATGATGTGGCTCAATGTGAGCGTAGCAACATTAAACGCTACGCTTCAGCTTTTAGTAATATATAGATATAGATTTTGAAATATATTGTTACGGAATCCATATGCTTGGCAGAACATAGCCGTTTTATCCCGACTTACTTAAATTTTGAGATGTACATGATATCAAATTGACCAAATGTGATTTATCTACTTTATCAACATCTTATTGGAAAGCATATTTCATATAAACATAATATTCAAATGTTTGCCTTAACTGAAAGCATCACAATGATACTTGAATTTAATATATTTCAACAAAATAAAATAAAATATGGCACTATCTTAAGAAATATTTTTCCAAATAGTAGTATTATTTTGAGGACAATAAATGCATAAGAGTTTATTTAGCTCAATGATGATACTGGGAATGTTTGCTTCTACGCTTTTGGACAGGCTTGCATGAAAAAAAATGCTTATGATAAGCAGTGTGAAGAAAAAGATTGTATTATTAAGAGTTATGATTATTTGAAATAGTTTGGATTCCAGGAAAGAACAATAACCTGGACCATCTGGAATCAATTAGCTCTTATTGGGGCATCATTCTAAGTGCTTATTGAGAAGGATCTATTGTTTCAGCTTTGTTAGGCACAAAGACGTGTGTGTAGGCTTTATAAAAAGTCCAATACACATTACACACTACTGTTTAACTACCAAGCAACCAAAAGAATTTTGGCTATCTAGTACACCAACATTTTTTGTGAGGGTCCCATATGATGGCAAGTACTAATGAAGTTGAACAATACAATATAAGTATATAATTTGTGCCTCTCTAAAATCAGAATTTATTCTCCTTTTCCTTTCCACCACACAATGTCCCATTTGGTGCTTGCTTTAAATACAAAGATATCCTTTTTCCTATGTTTCTCCTTAAGTTTGTCTCTTACATAAGTTCTCATATTGATGAAACATTCCATTTTCTTTCTCTTCCAATATTTCTCTGTTGCTGAGGTTTTGTTTGAAAATTTTAATCCTAGTTGATCTTTTTTTGTTGGTAAAGTGGCATGGGTGCTATCATATCTAGACTAGCAAAGAGGTTTCTTACAAAATGTGAGATGAGGATTCTGATGCTGGGTCTTGATGCTTCTGGGAAGACCACCATCTTGTACAAGCTCAAGCTGGGAGAGACTGTTACATCCATACCGACAATTGGTAACTACTACATTAGAAACTCTTACAATTTAAATAAGATGATTATGTTTAATGCTTAATGTCACTATGGAACTACCTCCTTTTCTGTTGCTTAAGCACAAGATATTTCAAAGTTTAGGTAGAATTTATTTCTTTTTATAGTTTTTTCATTGTATATATGTGATGGTTTTATAGATTGAGCTAGAAACTTTTCAGATCTTTTATCTGTGATAATTCCTTGTTGTTTGATTAACTGTTTCATACATAATGATCTATTGCCTTCATTTTTAATGGAACAGGTTTTAATGTGGAGACTGTAGAGTACAAGAATATTAGCTTCACTGTTTGGGATGTAGGAGGACAAGATAAGGTACCAGCTTGATATCATTCTATGGCATAACTCCTTTGTTAGTGATTTGCACATAAATTTCTGCCTCCTCTCTTCTGGCCTCAAAAATGAAAAATGGATTTCTGCATGATGAGAAAGTGAAAATAACAAATATTTATCCATAATAAAATCAAGTGGTTGCAGTAACTCAACTGAGTTATGTAAGGGTTAAATTTGATTATGAAGAAAGATGAATTAGTTAATCTAGCTCATCTTTCAACAAAGATCAAAGTATCCCAATCCATTAACCTAATCATAAGTACCTTATAATTTTCCAAGGTTATTTCTCTCAAATATTTCATGCATTGATGAGACACATTTCATAGAATTAATCTCATGTACCTTCCATTGTCTCTAATACTGCTATATAATTTGTAATTGCCATTTCAATTTTGAACCGTGGAAATTTTTGTTTTTGTTTTTGCTTACAACAGGGATTTGAACTCTGGCTCTACTTATGGTTATAATATAGTGAAAGACATTTTATTTTCTTTAAAGTAGAAAAGAAAGGTTGAAGGGTACCCAATTTGTAATTAATAAAAGAATTCATCTTTATTCTTGAAAAATATTAAAACAATAACGGTTTTTTCATTATGTTCTATGAAATTTAATAATGCTGCATATGCTTTGAATTTCATTATTAAACAGATTCGACCTTTATGGAGACATTACTTTCAAAATACTCAAGGACTAATCTTTGTTGTGGACAGCAATGATAGAGAAAGAGTTGCAGAAGCTAGGAATGAGCTACATCGTATTCTTGTTGAGGTTAGTAAGGACAATGTGTTAGAACTTAGGAACTTGGAATTAGATTTTACCTTCTTAACTTAGAATTTCATTGTTAAATAGATTCCAAATCAATGTTTCAGTATTGAAAATCTCCATTATGATTATATCTTGAATTTCTTTTTGTGCAATTAATCCTATGCTTAGAGAATTCTTCATCCCAATATAGAAAGAACAAAAAAATCTGTGCTTATAGAAGTATTAAATTGATGAGTAACTATAATCATATAAATAAAGATTCACTTTTTATCATTTTTTTTTTGTTTATTTTGCGCAGTTTGAACTACGCAATGCCGTGCTTCTTGTCTTTGCCAATAAGCAGGACCTTCCAAATTCTATGAGTGCTTCTGAGGTTGCTGATAAACTTGGCCTATACTCACTCAATCAGCGTCCCTGGTAAGCATTTGCTTTCCCTATACCCCATCGAAAAGAAAAAGAATGTCTTATCAGTCATGTTCTTCCCGTTTATTTGTTTGGCTGATTTATCAGTCATGTTTTCATTCAATGATCTGTACTATTTTATTTGTTTTTTCCCTTTAGCTCTCCTTTTTGTAGTGTACATTTTCACTCTACAAGGCAAACCCTTCAGTTGATAGAAATACAAACAGAAGAAGAAACTACTATTGATATAGTTTTCTCTTGAAAAAAATGATCTAAATATAAATTAAGTTATGTTTTTTTATCACTTTTTTGCATAACTGCTAACATGGTCTATTGTGATTTATGCATATGATCTAAATTAAAAGTATTATTATCTCAAATCAGTGTGTATTTGGTTTAGCTTTCTAAGCTTATTTGCTTATGTATAGTTTTTTAAAATCTCACTTTTCCTATGTACAAAGGTACTTTTTATCCACCTTTATGATATAAACAAATCAACTAATAAGACAATCCAAACACACAAATGGGATTGCCCAAAATACATGTAGTCTGAATCGTGGTATTGGTTGATTGACTTAATTCATTGTGCAGGTACGTCCAGAGTGCTTCTGCCACCTCTGGCCAAGGACTATATGAAGGTCTTGATTGGTTATCGAACAACATTTCTAACAAAACTACATGATATGATCTCTTCCCCAATGCTTCTTACAACAACTAAGACGTGGAAAATTATACCAATTAAGTTTGACCTGGGTTTAATCAGTAGAACCAAATGCGATAAGTACCAAAAAGAGGAGTTTTTGTGAAAACCCAATCTAATTGGAGCATTAATGGAGAATTCTCCTAAGCAGGCCGGCAAACATGTATTTCAAATTTAAATTCTTATATCTCAAGCAGCAGTAGTACTTGGTAGTGAAACAACTCTTATATGCAAATATTATATGATAAATTATAACCACTGGTTGGATCATTATCCAATTGAGAATGTTTAGTACAATCTTTTTTTCCTTTTTTTTTTTGTTGCCTGATCGAGATAGTTGCTGTAATCAGTTGGGAATTGATCTATCTTAAGGAGTATTTAATAAGATCAGCTGCATGCACATTATTCCAATGTTAAAGTTATGAATGAACTGCTAGTATTGGTGTACAAGAAGATAACATCCATTGCAAACCATTTTCCGGCTTAGGATGCGTTTCGCTTTAGCTGGTTGTTTCACACTTGAAAAGCAGATGGTTGCGCTCATAAAAAGAACATGCGCATGCAGATTCTTTTTCTTGAAAGGACTGACAAAATATCATTGATTATTAATCCAAATACCAATATATAGAATAACAGATGGGAAGAGAACTGAACTTAAAGACATGTATAAAATGAACCTTTCTTCACCTAAAAGGTTACATGGTAAAAGAACTAAATATGTGTGCTTAAATAACCGTAATTCTGCACTCCAAGCAAGTCAGCTTCATTTTTAGCTTGTAGGACTCAAATATAGATTGAGTTAAGTGAATATACAGCCTTATACTTCATCCTTCCAAAAAATGAATAATCACGGAAATCTATAATTGAAAGAAAATCCTTTTTGAGCCCAAGTTCCAGAAAATAGAAAAGAAACAAATACACATAGACTTGTTAAGCAGGTGAACATATTTCGTAATCAAAATGTAAGCATAGGAATGTTTCAGGATCAGATACGAACAAATATGGATTATAGAAGCTGATTGATAAGGCTAATTTATCGAAGGGGGAAAAATTACATTGATCAGACTAAGAGCACCTCTCGGAAATTGAAACAAAATAAACCCAGATAGGGTTGTTAACCCAGGTGAACATATTTCGTATTCAAAATGTAAGTATTGGAATGATTCAGGATCAGATCTGAACAAATATGGCTTATAGAAGTAGATTGACAAAAGTTCAATTCACATAACCATAGATTGAGGTCCATCTGAAGCCTTAGATTTCTTAGCTTTTTTCTTCCTCTCTCCATTTTTATTCTTCTTTTTCTTTGGTTTCTCATCCATAACAGGTTGTGTGCTCTGCAGGTGTTGATGAATGGCAGCCAAAGGATCCTACTAGAAAGCAGGATGATTAAGAACTGTACTCAGCTGTTTTCCTTCCTTTAAGCTGATGAAAATGAACCCGATATTACATTAAGACAGATATCACAATGAAAAAGCTTGCAACAGGAAGTAAATCATGGAATTCATATGCTCACATTAACTTTTTCATAGATTTACAATTTGGCTTCAACTCATCTGTAGGAGGAGTTGGTTGCCGTGGGGTCTTCAAATCAGAAGGAAATCTGAGAGGGTCGAGAGGTCATATACTTTCAATTTCTTCCGTCGGCTTCTAAGTTTCTTCTTCTGGCAGAACATAAATAGATATTTAACTTTAACATAATAAAGATTATGAATATTACTCAAAAATAAGTATTACAAGTTTTATCAAACATTTGCCACAACATATTAGTTCAAAAGGTTTAAACGAAACGAAAGAAAGGCATCACCTTAGATTCGGATATCAAATAAAGGTATACATTTTTTTTTCTTCATATATTTGTAAATAGAGGTATACAATTTTAATACACAATTGTAACAAACAATCTAGTTGATGATGCCAAAATCATCAGTTGGGTCACTCGTCCAATCCGGAGCTTTAGACGATCTTGTAGGACCTGCAAAATAAAGAGAGATAGATCGAAGAGACCAACGGGTTGTGCCCGATGAGGGAGCCTCCGATGCTTAAGTTAGTATCACCCCATATTTCTCATATTTAGATAGTGTATTGTTGTAGCTTTTGACATACCTTCACAAGTGAGGCGGACTATCCCTTTTATAGGTGATTTGGATAGCTGTTATACATAATTGGAGGTGATTATTACCCATGTGTAACAGTCATCGTATTGATGGGCATTTAAGACCGATGAGTAAAGGTCGCCATTAATGTGTTGAATGTGCTTGAACGGTTACATCTTTTGCTCTACTAATGATGCAAGGTTGTCCATATTAATGGACGACCTTAATGATTTTTAGGACTCATCAGTTGCACCCCCATTCCCAAGTCTGATTTTGCTTTATGCTGGTCAGGCTTAGGGAATGTTCTTGACTTGTTTAGATTCAGGCTTCTTTATTTTCAACTACTTTCTTCTTCAGGAATGGTAGTATTTTTGTGAAGACTTCTTAGTATCTACCTTTTGAAGGTCTTTTTGGTCATTCGAGGGATCATAGTTTGGTCTTGAAAGTGAGCAAATTTCTTTGGACGGTCATTTTTTATCACTGCTGAAGAACAAGCTAATTTCTTTGGACAACTATTTTTTATCACTGCTGAAGTGTAAGGTGATTTCTTTGGACGACCATTTTTTATCACTACTGAAGAGCGAGGTGATTTCTTTGGACGACCATTTTTGATCACTTCGATGCTTCTTCTTTTATTCATTTTCTGGTTGTCACATTTGATATTCTTGATTTGCATTTGACTTGCGTTTGTGTAAGAATCCTTGTCTGCTTACACTCGTCTAAAGGTATTTAGTCACTTAGCCACTTTTGGGTGACTTACATCCAGTTATGGAGCTTCGTCATTTAGGCTTCGTCAGTGATTTACATCTGTCTTGGCAGAATCTTATCACTTAGCCATTTTTTGGGTGACTTACATCCATTTAAGGAATCTTGTCACTTAGGCTTCGTTAGTGATTTACATCCGTCTTGGCAGAATCTTATCATTTTTTTTTTTGGTGACTTACATCCATTTAAGGAATCTTGTCACTTAGGCTTCGTCAGTGATTTACATCCATCTTGGCAGAATCTTATCAGTTAGCCATTTTTTGGTGACTTACATCCATTTAAGGAATCTTGTCACGTAGGCTTTGTCAGTGATTTACATCCGTCTTGGCGGAATCTTATCACTTTTTTTGATGACTTACATCCATTGAAGGAATCTTGTCACCTAGACTTTGTCAATGATTTACATCGGTCTCGGCGAAATCTTATCACTTAGCCATTTTTTGGTGACTTACGGATTTAAGGAATCTTCTCACTTAGGCTTCGTCAGTGATTTACATCTGTCTTGGCGGAATCTTATCAGTTAGCAATTTTTGGGTGACTTACATCCATTTAAGGAATCTTGTCACTTATTGTTGGAAAGATTCCTTTACACTATGTTGTTTTGGACCTTCTTGAGGCCATGTTGATATCTGCATTAAGTAGCACATGCACTTGCCAAGACTTGGTTAAATAAGAATTTTAGAACAATTCATATATAAATAGTAAGTTACCAATAGCCTAGGTGGAACTTTTTCTTATTTCCTTGTAATCCTAGAGTTTTACCTTTTTTGTGATCTGTCTTAAATGACGACATTATTTTGTCACATACTTCGATCTTTTCATTACTGGGATCTTCTTGATAAGCTCTTCTCTTTTTAAGATGACAAGCTCTTCTCTTTTCAAGATTTTTTAAGATCAACGTGATACTTCATGTCTAAGGCCTAGATCTCTTTTGCTTCATTTTTTTTTTTTTTTTTTTTTTTTTACGAAGAGCATTCTATATGAATCATAGAGAAGTATAAAAATTGAAGCTATTTGACTATATGCTTCTTTAAGCTGGTCTTTGTTAGGTGCTTGCACCGTGTATAATCTTTAAAGCAATTTAAAAATATTTCGGTGAGTTGACAGAGATAGCGGAAATTTATTGAGACTCATGAACACGATCATCTAGCATTTTAAGTTTAAGAGACTTGATAGAACTTCTCAGATTCTTGACAATGAAACATATGCTACTAATGATATAGTTATATTGATTGTGATGATTGTAATAATTTTATAGCAATATTTTCAACATGTACCACATACACATTTGTAATAATCATGCAAGCTTGATATTTATTTAGTTTCAATAAAATAATCTCATGGATAATTTAAAAAGAAAGAAAGAAATGAGTTACCTCAATAGAAGACCTTAAATCTCGATACTACTTTGTCAATACCTCAATCTTTTCATTGTTGTAGTCTTCTTGATGAACTCCTTGTCGTTGAACTCTTACTTATACAGCTCTTCTTTGTTGGATTTGTACAACTCCATAATTTACAGGAGTTAAACTCGACATTTGTGATGTAGATGGAATTTTCACAACTTTTAGATATATCTCTATTTTCTTCTTGAGGGTTTTTCTTCGTCAAATTATGACATCCCCTTCAGAATTTCTTTTTTATGTATGAAGTGCATGCTCTATAGGTAGTTCAACAATTTCCACTTTTTTCTTTGTTTTGGCGATAGTAGAATAGCAAAAGAAATGGACGAACTTAAGATCATTTGATCGGTTAGAGATCAAAAGTCTAAAATAGGTTACACTAGCTAGAGCAGATATTACTAGTCAAGCCTTTTAACTTTAGCAAGAAATTGTCTAGCCTTTTGTGTCAATTGTGCATGTTTGTACTAATCTTGTAATTTAGCAATTTGCCTTTCCAACAATCATTTTCATAACTAGTACCTTATTCGCATGCAACTAAATAACACTTGGCAAAGTATTTTAAAGAGTGGTGGAATTTGGTGTAAACAAATAAGAGAATAAATTATTGTATATATTCCAGCCCATATGACATGCATGTGCACATTGGTTGCCAAGTTTTGTGGCAATAAAGCATGAAACTATAATCATATAAATAAAGACTCACTTTTTTTTTTTTTTTTTTTTTTGTGCGTTGTTTGAACTACGCAATGCCGTGCTTCTTGTCTTTGCCAATAAGCAAGACCTTCCAGATTCTATGAGTGCTTCTGAGGTTGCTGATAAACTTGGCCTATACTCACTCAATCAACGTCCTTGGTAAGCATTTGCTTTCCTTATACCTCATCAAAAAGAAAAAGAATGTCTTATCAGTCATGTTCTTCCCGTTTATTTGTTTGGTTCATTTATCAGTCATGTTTTCATTCAATGATCTGTACTATTTTATTTGTTTCTTCCCTTTAGCTCTCCTTTTTGTAGTGTACATTCTCACTCTACAAGGCAAACCCTTTAGTTGACAGAAATACAAACAGAAGAAGAAACCACTCTTGATATAGTTTTCCCTTGAAAAAAAATTATCTAAATATAAATTAAGTAATATTTTTTTTTATCACTTTTTTGCATAACTACTAACATGGTCTATTGTGATTTATGCATATGATCTAAATTAAAAGTCTTATTATCTCAAATCAGTGTGCATTTGGTTTAGCCTTCTAAACTTATTTGCTTATGTACAATTTTTTAAAATCCCACTTTTCCTATGTACAAAGGTACTTTTTATCCACGTTCAAGATATAAGCAAATCAACTAATAAGACAATCCAAACACACAAATGGGATTGCCCAAAATACATGTAGTCTGAATCGTGGTATTAGTTGATTGACTTAATTCATTGTGCAGGTACGTCCAGAGTGCTTCCGCCACCTCTGGCCAAGGACTATATGAAGGTCTTGATTGGTTATCCAACAACATTTCTAACAAAACTGCATGATATGATCTCATCCCCAATGCCTCTTACAACAACTAAGACGTGGAAAATTATACCAATTAAGTTTGAGCTGGGTTTAATCAGTAGAACCAAATGTGATAAGTACTAAAGAGTTTTTGTGAAAACCCAACCTAATTGGAGCATTAGTGGAGAATTCTCCTAAGCAGGCCGGCAAACATGTATTTCAAATTTAAATTCCGATATCTCAAGTAGCAGTTGGTACTTGGTAGTGAAACAACTCTTACATGCAAATATTATATGATAAATTATAACCACTGGTTGGATCATTATCCAATTGAGAATGTTTGGTACAATCTTTTTTTTTTTTTTTTGCCTGATCGAGATAGTTGCTGTATTCAGTTGGGAATTGATCTATCTGAAGGAGTATTTATTAAGATCAGCTGCATGCACATTATTCCAATGTTAAAAGTTGTGAATGAACTGCTAGTATTGGCGTACAAGAAGATAACATCCATTGCAAACCATTTTCCGGCTTAGGAGACGTTTAGCTTTATCTGGTTGTTTCACACTTGAAAAGCAGATGGTTGCGCTCATAAAAAGAACATGCGCATGCAGATTCTTTTTCTTGAAAGGACTGACAAAATATCACAAGTATATCATTGATTATTAATCCAAATACCGATATATAGAATAGCAGATGGGAAGAGAACTGAACTTAAAGACATGTATAAAATGAACCTTTCTTCACCTAAAAGGTTACATGGTAAAAGAACTACATATGTGTGCTTAAATAACCGTAATTCTGCACTCCAAGCAAGTCAGCTTCATTTATAGCTTGTAGGACTCAAATATAGATTGAGTTAAGTGAATATACAGCTTTATACTTCATCCTTCCAAAAAATGAATTATCACGGAAATCTATAATTGAAAGAAAATCCTTTTTGAGACCAAGTTCTAGAAAATAGAAAAGAAACAAATCCACATAGACTTGCAAACCAGGTGAACACATTTTGCAATCAAAATGTAAGCATAGGAATGTTTCAGGATCAGATTCGAACAAATATGGATTATAGAAGCAGATTGATAAAGCTAATTATCAAAGGGGGAAAAAATTACATTGATCGGACTAAGAGCATCTCTCGGAAATTGAAACAAAATAAACCCAGATAGGGTTGTTAACCAGGTGAACATATTTCGCATTCAAAATGTAAGTATTGGAATGATTCAGGATCAGATCTGAACAAATATGGCTTATAGAAGTAGATTGACAAAAGTTTATTTCACATAACCATAGATTGAGGTCCATCTGAAGCCTTAGATTTCTTAGCTTTTTTCTTCCTCCCTCCATTTTTATTCTTCTTTTTCTTTGGTTTCTCATCTATAACAGGTTGTGTGCTCTGCAGGTGTTGATGAATGGCAGCCATAGGATCCAACTGGAAAGCAGGATGATTAAGAACTGTACTCAGCTGTTTTCCTTCCTTCAAGCTGATGAAAGTGAACCCGATATTACATTAAGACAGATATCACAATGAAAAAGCTTGCAACAGGAAGTAAATCATGGAATTCATATGCTCACATTAACTTTTTCATAGATTTACAATTTGGCTTCAACTCATCTGTAGGAGGAGTTGGTTGCCGCGGGGTCTTCAAATCAGGAAGGAAATCTGAGAGGGATGAGAGATCATATACTTTCAATTTCTTCTGTCGGCTTCTAAGTTTCTTCTTCTGGCAGTACATAAATAGATATTTAACATAATAAAGATTATGAATATTACTCAAAAATAAGTTTTACAAGTGTTATCAAACATATGCCACAACATATTAGTTCAAAAGGTTTAAAAAAACAAAAGAAAGGCATCACCTTAGATTCAGATATCAAATAAAGGTATACATTTTTTTTCTTCATATATTGGTAAATAGAGGTATTCAATTTTAATACACAATTGTAACAAACAATCTGGTACTTGTGGAACACAATAGAGTCCTAACATTATCCTTAAAACGATTGGTCCATATCGAATAAAAGTTCTTTTTAAGGCTTAGAAATTCCTTGTTTTGGAGATTAGAATTTAGAACCATGTCCCATGCAAAGTCCTTAGGATGGACAACAAACTCAAGAAGAATGGAATGAGAAAATACTGAGGTTTGTAAGGCTTTGGTAAGGTTTATGGACTCCAATGGGTCCTTTTTAATTAAAAAAAGAATCATGAGAATTTGGGAAAATTAACAATTTATCATATCTGAAATCCCCAGGTCATAATTTTGCTGCAATACAGTTTTCACTCCAAAAATCTTTGATCCAGGCTCATATTAACTTATCTTTTTGACATTTAAGAGATGAAGGTTCAAGATTCTGTTCAATTGTCCACCTTTCACATTTCTCACTTAGTTTTAGCTAGGTTAAAAAGGGAAGGATTGACTGCTCTACGGAAGACCCTACATGGACCTGACCATAGTAGCACCTATCTACAGAGGAACCAATGCTTTAAGGGCCTAAACAATAAAGGGTACATAGACACACCCTCATAAAGGTCAAAGCCTGACCTCAACTCATGGGGTTCAAGTAGCATCATCCAGTGGGTATCCTGCTTGAACCTACATCACTCCCTCAAACTCAAAACGTTGATCCCAATCGAACCACATTCCGTAAACCTTTGTCACTAACCCAAATTAAGTAGTGAATAAACTACTCAATTTTGTATCTTGCATCCTAGAGGTTGATTGAAGGTACTCACCTTTACATGTAAGTTGAACAATCTGGCTCTATCTATACATGGCATCATGTGTCATTTTTCAATGCTACTCCCTTAACTTGCCATACCCATTATAGAACAGAGTTGCACCACACTAGCAGCCACAAAATGTATTTGTGGATCCTGCATACCACTTGATTAAAATTTGTCTACATCTTTGCGGTTTAGGAAAAGGTTGCATTTTGCTAAATATTGTATAATTTATTTTACAAGTACCAAAAATTTATGCCAATTCATTTTCTAAATCACTTAAAAAAGTATGGAAACTCGGACACTCTTTTAACTTTTATGTACAAAATTCCCTTTTGGAGGTTATGGCTCAACTCTAAAAGATTGACCCAAAATCAATGCTATATTTCTTGCAAGTGCAAGATTTACTTAAATTAAATCTATCCTGAAATAGATAGGCAAACAACATCTGTAAAGGAGCTGAAATTCAGTCCATCAAAAGGAAGACAAACTTCACAACTTGGCAGGCAAGTCCTGACTGGAACTTTCTTGCTAGTGACCAAAAAAAAAATGATATAAATCTTAACAACATACTAACCAATGCAATAACCAAATTGCCAATAAGCAAGTAAACACAGTTCAAACTACCCACCAACAGCACCAAAAATTAACTCTGGCAAGTGTACAACAATAAAAAACGTGAATGTTAATTTAAGAATCTCACCTTGCCAATAGCCTTCTGGGCACTCAGGGCAGCAACAGTATCTTTAACCTCTGCATATTATTAAAGCACGAATGAAAATATATAATGATGATTTCTTTTTATCCTTCATAAATAAAAAATAAAAACTATTTACAATCAATCCTTATGGGACCAAAAATTATCAAACTATAGAGGATAAAAAAGATTCCACGTGACCAAGAGATGTAACAAATGAACACTAAACAGGAACTAACAATGTGGGAAAACATCAAATGTTCTAGAAATACTATTACTCCATGCTGGTGATGCATATCTAAAAGAGCATTAAAACCCCATAAATTTCCAAATACTGAAATGGGTATTCAGAATTTGCATAAATAATCTAAATGCGTCTGATTCTTTTGTAGGAGCAACTGTAAAAATTGTCATACTTGGACCAATTCATAAAAAAGAAAAAAAAATTTTTTTTTTTTTTTTTGGGTTCTAATTATGAACCAGGCATGAATTGAATAAAAAAAAAAGTTTGCCTATATGATAATGATAGTCTTACAGTGAGCGTGACTTGCCCATCACTGAAGGTTTGGAGCTTCCAGCGAATCAAAAGTTGAAACCCACAGATTAGAGCTTTTGGGTTTGGCTGATGAAACTGAGTGAGAAGGAGAGGAAAGAGAGGCGGAGCAAAGAAAACAGAGAATTTGGGTTTTATAGCTACTAGCCGTAAACCCACGCAATGCATGGGAATATATAAATAATATGTAATGAAGTGTAATATATAAAAAGTAACAAATACTCTAAGTATTGTCTATTTTAAAAATAATAAAAAAAAGATTTCTACAATATAGATACTATCTTATCCCATATCATAGATGTGGGAAAAAGCTTGATTGAATTACTCCTAACAAAAAGATAATAAACTTACTCTCTCAAATAAACAGAAAGTTGCTCATATATGTGGACCGAACTGCCAGAATTTTTTTCATATTATAGTAATTCTACCTATCTGTTTTTGCTATTTACAATCGATCATGTGGTTCTAAAGCATTTGAATTTATTTTTTGTATAAAATTTCCCCATTTTTTCATCTTGAAGGCTTGAATGGACTGTTCTTCACTTAGGGTTAAAATTTTGAGAAACTTGTCCAGGTTCTATATTCTTTCATACTGTGGGGATGTAATTCAGTAAAATTTCATATTGAAAAATAGACACTCTACACCCAAAAAAAATAATATGACACTTCTTGCTGAACTTAGTCAAGGTAGCTCAGATAGGGAAAAGTTTGTTTCCTTTATAACAAAATCCTTGACCTGCAAAATTTTAAGCAAATTTTGGAAGCCTAGATATCACTGCACCTTTTTAATCTTCACACTCTGATATATGTAATTTATAAATGGTTATATCTTTTCATCATTAAACAATATCTTCAAAACTGTTAAGAGTATACTCAAGCAGAAATTTATAATTGACGGAGTTTACAGCATAATTTTAACAATTATGGCAGAAATATCACCGACAGATCAAAACGTCAAGCAAGAATATATATATATATATATATATGTATGTATGTATGTACATCTCAAAGTGGGTAGGATCAAAACATCAGCATATCTCTAATTCTAACAATGATTATATGGATTAAACAAACACAGTGAGGATAATATATATATATATACACACACAAACACACTCACACTGAATCATTAAAATCACTATTATTTCCATGGACGTAATGCACTCTGCCATTAAACTCAAACCCAGAGGATGTTTAACGGGCCTTATGGTTATCTATAGCAATTGTGAAAAGAAAGGCATGGTTATGATTGTGTTTCTTTTTCTCTATTTTAAAAACCTCATTGACAAATACCCAAAACCAATTAACCCAAATACTCTAAACAAAAGCAAACCAAATGTGACACAAATATCCTAAACAAAGCAGATTGCTAACCAAATACCGTTATCAAAACAAAACATAACCTAGAAACAAAAATCAAAGATTTAAAATCAATCCGACAAGAATACCCAAAACTAATCATATTTATTTAATGCCATTTTTGTAAGAGGACTAACAAAATTGAAAAAGGATTAAAAAAAAAAATCAATCAAAAGAAACTTACATTAAATTATTATATATGCAGGGCAGACAGAAGAATAGAGGTCAAGAGAAACTGGGATTTAGAGATAACTGAACTGAATAATCTAGCTTCTGTCAGTCTTAATATACTGTGAGGAAGGAAGAGACAAAGGAGGGAAGAGAAAGCCGAAATATGAAGATTTGAAGCTGTGGAGAGAGGCTGGCATTAGCAAGCTGAAGGGTTGGAGCGCTGAGGGTTGTTTTCCGAAACCGTGAAACATAGATATTAGTAAACCAAAAGGTTGGGAGACAGAAACACGGGCTTGGGGTTGGGTTTGGGTTTGGGCTTTACGGAGGAATTAAAGCAATTAAGATGGGCTTTATGGTGGAGATTGGGTTAGGAATTATTTTCCTTTTATTAATATTTTAAAATTTAAGAAAAATATTTTAAAATTGTAAAAGAAACTCAAGAAAATTGGTGCTAATGATATAGTAACTGATGTGACTTAACCTGAACATAACAATATTAAACGTTACTCTTCAACTTTTAGATTAAATATAAATATAAATATGGTGGGTCGGGTTACGGGTGTGTTTGGAAAAAAAGAAAATGTGAGTTGAAAGTTGAAGATTGAATATCGGATTTTGGGCCTAATTTTTTAAGCCTAAATTAATAGCCAACTGAGCTGAAAAAGCTAGCCAAATTTCGCATGTTGGATTTGTTTATGGTGGCTTCGTTTTATGCAGCACAGATTGATTCTTTTAATGGGCTAAACCATGAAATTATTTTGTTTTTATCTTCGTTTCAAAAAAATATTTTTGAAATTATTTTGTTGAGTTTTCATTTCGTTTGTGGGGATGAATATGATCTTAGTACAAAAAAAAAAAAAAAAAAAAAACCAATCAACAACAACAGCTGTGTCTGTGTGTGAATGCGAGAGACAGAGAGAAACAGAGAGAGATCTACAATCGTTAAACAAGAAGAAAGTGTGGGGATGAATATGATCATGTTGCCTTGAAATGACTAAAATATTAATTTTGATTTTTTTTTTTTTTTAACTTTAAAAGTGATAAGAGTATTCGTATCAACTCATGCAACAATTTATATTTATTTTAGTATAAGAATCTATCTTTTTTATTTATTTATTTTAAATACTCACTTTTCAAAACACTCTACATTAAATTATCTATTTTACACTATATTTATTAAAATATAAAATTTTCTTGATTTTTTTAATCGTTTCTATTTTTCACACACAATAATCACCATTTACTCTCTTACTTTGTGCTCAAGATATGTAAATAAAGAATAAAAAAAAAACTAAATACAAAATGAATAACGTTAGTATAAATTTATATAGTTAACGTAACAACTATATATTTTTACATAATTTTACATGGTTTGATATGAGTGAATTTTGAACTTAATTGGCTAAAATACGATAACCATTATCGATGTTTTTGATAGTCTGTTTGAGTACTTTTTGTTTTAGACTAATTTTTCAAGACTTGAATGATGATGAATATGGTTTGTCCCACTATCAACCTCATATTAGAATATGCTAAGATAATGCATAAAATAACATCTAAAGTTTTATTTTAAAATAAATTATATACTGATATGAATTGACATGTTGAATAAGATGCAAAACACAAAGGTTAAATAGTTAAATTGCTTGTAAAATTAATCCACCCTAGCATTAGAAAGCCGACAACAGCTATCAATCTTGAACAGGGATTTATATTGGTCGAGCCCACTGTAAATTGTTGAAAACTAGTCAAAATCAATCTACCATTGGCTGAAATACTAGGATCAAGAATTGGATAGTTTTTCATTCTCAAAAATGAAATGGACAGTTTTAACTTAAAATAAAAATAAAAAAATCACATGGAAATTTTGTGATATATATTCAAAAACAATACCAAAAAAGGTTAAGTATTACACTCAAAATTTTAGGAAAGTTCCGTATTTTACAGAGAAATCACATGAAATTTTGTATAGTTTTTCCAACAAAATTTGACTTATCCAATAAAAAGTAAGTTACATACATTATTATTTTTAGTGTGAGTTTGGAACCAATGAAAATTATAAATTATTTCACTATTCAGTTTATTTTTGTTATTATTTACGAGCTTCACTGCACTTTTTGATACTATTCATGAGTCTCACTGTACTATTTCAACTAACTTTTACTTTTATTTATATTACTTTCAGCAATAAGTTTTTAGTTTCAACAAAATAAGCGATATCCAGACAGACTTTTAATTAAGAGAATAATGATCCTCATAGCAAACCAATATTGAACTAAAGAATATAAGTGCCACATAAAAGTCAGATCATACATTCCATTTCATGTTTAAAATATTTGATGAAGCTCTTATCATTTTTTTTTTTTTAATGAAGCGTGTGTAATATTTACATAAATGAATCTCTTTTTCTTTTTCTTTTTCTTTTTTTCTTTTTTTTTTTTTGGGAGAAGATACATAAATGAATCTCATAACAAACGAAAACAAAAACAAAAACAAAAGAGAACATTAAACCTTATCATTTATTGTATGCATGTTTCAAAGAGTAAGAACGTAAACCAATTTAATGTTATACTTCTAAAAAAAAAAAAAAATTATTTTTGGATTTTTTTTGTAACTATTATTAATTATTATAAATTTATTGTATTTATTTATATTTTTAAATCATTAAATGTTATACTTCTAAAAAAAAAAAAAAATTATTTTTGGATTTTTTTTGTAACTATTATTAATTATTATAAATTTATTGTATTTATTTATATTTTTAAATCATTATTAATCAATTTTTTTATGACATCACTTGTTCAACCAACGGTCCAATCTTGATTGAACCAGAAAATAGAAACCACAATTTATTGTATTTACTTTCATATCTCTTACTAAGGTATCACCCCTGTGTCTTTCAAAAAAAAAAAGGTATCACCCCTGTGGCATACTCTTAAAAGATGGGTCATCGTGTGGCTAATTTTGTGTTAATTGCTTCTTTTGTAGGTAGTTTCCTAAGGTATCAGTGTTTACTTTAACGAAATTGGATGAATCTGACAAGTACTAAAACCATTTACTTAAAAGTTTCAAAAAAAAAAACCATTTACTTAAAAAAAGAATAAAAATATTGAGCAAGCCATTAGCGAAATTTTGAATGTATGCACATTTTTTTTTTATGAGAGAGAGAGAGAGTTTGAAAAACCAAATCCCCTTTATCCTAGTGAAAATAATTTTCTTATGCCTTCCTCTCATATTGTGTGGGCGGTGCCACACAATGTAAAATGAAGAATGATTATATTTGATGCATAAGATATATATCTTATTCTTCTTGTGAGCCTTCTGGCACAAATTCACAATTTCAAACCAATCAGCCATGGCTAAGTTGACAGAACCATGTGCCATGTTATCACTACAAGAAAATGAAAATAATTTTCTTATGCCTCCCTCTCATATTGTGTGGGCAGCGCCGCACAATGTAAAATAAAGAATGCATATATTTGATGCATAAGATATATATCTTATTCTTCTTGTGAGCCTTCTGGCACAAATTCACAATTTGAAACCAATTAGCCATGGCTAAGTTGACAGAACCATGTGCCATGTTATATATCCGGCATAATTGTGATATATCATGTGTTTTTTTTTTTGTTTTTTTTTTAACTTTGATTATTTCATAAGAAAAGTAAAAAGAATATATGACAGGTTGTGATTGACAAAATATAGAGTAGAACAGGAAAAAAAATAAAAAATAAAAAATAATAGAGGAAAAAGGGCCTTCTCTTGGTATTTCAAGTTCCTCACCAAACAAACTAATGACTTGGTGCTCATCCTACCAATTATTTGGTACTTATCTAACCAAATGGAAAACATCATTGTCAAACATCAATTAATCTGTTAGCAACAGCATATTTGAAACTTTTTCTTTGGGCATAATTAATTAGTTATGTTTGCATTTTTTAATTCGTTAAACATGTCTCTTGCATGACTTTAAAGAGAGAGGAGGAATTGACAAGCTAGATAAATTTAACTACTATTTAGCAACCAATACTTAAGACTTTGATACTAATTTGAGGTGGGTTGCAATAATACTTTAAAAAACCTAATCCACACCTAACCTATCCTTCAACGAATACTTTAGAAGAAATAATGGAATTACCTAACTGGTTGCTTATGTGGTCTAAGGTCTTATATAGACCTGAACATAGCAATACCTATCCCTTGAAGACTCATTGCCTTAAAACCCTATATGGAGATGAGGGGCTTTAAGCATTTTTTTTTTTTTCTCATCTAGGTTCAACCATAGCTTAACATTAGTCCCATTGAGGTCCTAGTAACAATTGATGGGTGTCCTGAGTAAACCAGCACCACCCCTTTGAGATGGTCCATATGACATCCTTAACTAGACTACTCACCCTCGGCCTCAATGGTTTAATCCTTAAATTGATGGAAAAACAAAATAGATTTTATTAGACAGACAAAATTCCATTGCTTTTTTTTTTTTTAATTATTTTTAAAGAGAGGAGGTCTTATTTAATTAACTAGCAGTTACATAAGATGATCCATATGACATTCTTTGAGAATGTCTAGTTTTCAAAGATGTTAAAGAGCACTCTCTAGGAGTGCCTATTCCAAAAGATCCCATGCATATATAAGGATTAGTTACAAAAGTTGGACATTGTTCATATTCTACAATGCTACTCATTTGCTTAGCTCCAAACTGCAACATTATTTGGTTCATTGAATACGTGATGTGGTAGGACGGTCTATGTTATACTCAGGAGGGCCCTGTAATCATAAATTAAGAGAGCCAAAGCTGGAGCCATAGTCCCATTTGTTGTTAGCCAACAATCACAATTTCAAAATCAATTTGCAAGTTTATAAATTTAAAACCAAGTTCCTATGCAATATGTAAGCATGTGTCATGAGAATTATGAACATGATAGGTGTCAATTAGGTTACAAGTCTGCGAAAAATTTCATTAGTTTGGAGCATTGACAAGTGCCACTCTATGGTTGATATATTTTTATATTTTATTTTTGCTTACATCAAGTGGGTGATTGATATATTATTAGTTGTTATCCTCGTAATACCTCTAAGCACAAGACAAATCTCTTGGCCCCTTTGTTGATATTTTTCTATATCCATATTAGAAATTAGAGTAGATTAATTATTGGGGAATGTTAAAGACAAAGCATCTTGCCAGCTGGTATTTTTCATATAAAGAATTGGTTGAACGACGTGTGCTATACTTTGAAGTTCATATAAAACAAACCCTTTATGGATATCTTTGGCTCCTGTTCTTAACATAAAATAAGTTCTAGATGCTGCAACTACATTGACGATGCCTGTGTTTACTGTAAAGAATTGGAAAGCAGTTGATTCTTAGGGAAATTAATCTTTATAATAATACGAGTCAAAAATAAATTGTCAAAGTATTTTAAAATAGCCAAATTGTGATTCTGCAGTCCCTTTTTTGTTTTTGTTTTTGTTTTTTTTTTTTTTCAAGAATCTAAGTTATATATAATTGTAGTAGAAAATTTTGCCAGCTTGCTCTATTATAATTAAGAAATGAAACTTTACAGTAGTAGCTCGAGCTGAATCCGGGATTCAAAGTATTATTTTATTTTTTTGACGGTTCTTTGAAATAAAACAAAGTGGGAAAGTCGAAGCAATGAAAATATTATTTTCACAACAAAAATTCATTTACACTTATCTTTCTTCTTGGAACATCCTGTGCTTCACTGGTGGTAGAGACTGTCATGGTTTTATTCGCAAAAGTGACACATACATGCACACATGCGCATGCGGGAACTTAAGACCAATAAATTTGAATAATAGGTAGAATATTGTTTTCGTTTTTAAATTTTGCATGAATTTAGTTTTGGTCTCTAAACATTAAAAAATTTGTTTTCGTTCCTAAACTTTTTAAAGAGTTTTTTTTTTTTTTTTCAATATTTTAGGGATGGTTTAAAAAAAATTTAAAAAGTTAGGAACAAAAAGTGTAGCATTTTCAATAGTTTAGGAACACAAAACTGACTTTTTTAATTTTAAAGATAAAAAATGAAATTCATCCAAACTTTAGGGATGGAAACAATGTTTTAGCTTTGCATGATAAGAGCCCATTCATTTGTATACTTAATGATATTTTAATAGTCTATTAGTAATTATATGAATGAAAAAAAATGAAACACATAAAACAAATCCATGAATATAAAAAGAGAAAATAATTTAAAAAATTCAAATTTTAAAATGGGAACAATGTGAGTGGCAAAATTGATTAAGAGACCAACTACCTTAATATTTTTGGGTGGGCTGAGGGTTAAAAAAAATTTAAAAATTTATATATAATAATAATAATAATTTTTTCAGGTTAGGGTGGTTTGTGACCACCCTGGCTTCAATGTGGAGCCGCCCTTGCCTTTGACCGACAATCTTTTCATAAGTATCTCTAGGGCATTTTGATGACATTAATTCCTTTATTCAAGAAAATTTTCTATAACCCACTAATTAAAATAGTCATTTACATGTTTTTTTTTTTTAATTATATAACATATTTGATTGGCATATGACTTATTAGATGATTTAATAAATCATGTGATTACAAAATATATCAAAGTAGTTAGTTAAATCATTATGTAATGAATTGATGGAGGAATTCCCCCAAAACTAGTTAGTAAAAAACTTCATTCAACTTATTTAAGTTCATAAATATGTTTAAATTCGTTTTGAACTAATCAAACTTGAACATTATGTAAAGCTTAATCTTAAGTTCAACTTTGGCCTAAACTCTCCAATAATCCAAATGAATAAAACTTGAACATCTTACTGTTTGACTAAATTTTGTTGGGTTATAAATTGACCCCAATTAAATTAACCAATTATCCAAGTTGATTAATTAGTCCAACTATATACAAGATTCAATTAAGATACTACCAAATTGCCAATCTAGAGTTAAGTGCAACATAAAATAAATTTTGACATGACAATATAGTTACGATGGAAAAAAAATTTGCAGAGAAAACTCCAATGAGTGATTATTTAGGTCATCACTCCTAAAAAATTTACTAACAAGAATTGAGGCTGCAAATATAAGAATCTTACCCTGCACCTAGCTACAGTAGAACTTATTGATTAATAAGACAACTTATCTCCAATCCAATTGGACTCCTTGCAGAAGATTTCTTTTGTGCAGAAATCTCCTATCTATGTCTTAACTCCACTGCAATTAGTGATTGTTGTAGTTTGGGTGCAAAGTTCTTCTATGAACCAGTAGCAACTCAGTATGGAACACTAGATGCACAAATGTCGCAACAACTCTAGTGCACAAATACCAATACAAGTCATGTCATCCTAGGCCGGAATGGAATTTATTGTTTTGAATTTCTATAGCTTAATAAATCGAGAGGTATTGAACCAGATATCAAGCTTTAGTAAATCTCGATAGAGTCACAGGTATCTAGGGACATGTACAACAGTTTTTCTTGAGCAGTTTCTTAAATTGATTTATTGTGTCTTCGTTGAATCCATACCACTTAAATACAATTACAGACACTCAACCTAAGACTCAAGTATACACAAAGTACATTTTAACTTGGATATGCTAATCTAAAAATATCACCCTAACAAGTAACAAGTTTTTAAATAATGATGAGTAGCATTTGATAACCCCAAAATATTTCCTTGGCTTCTGGTCCATCACTATATGCCTAAGAAAAATTTAACAGTTGACACCACTTAGGTTAGGTATATGGTGGTGGATTGAGCTTTTGCCTGGTCCCCACGGCCATATCATGGGTCCTTGAGCTTTTGTCATGACACACAGCTGGTTGAAAGACAATAACCACTCTCACCTATCTTGTACACATCAATCATTTGATTCATTTCTCTAAGAATAAGTAAAACTTATACGGATACCTTGTTACGTGAAGGAGAAAAAAGATCATAAAAGAAAAAGAAGACTTGAAAGATGTTCAATTTGGCATAAAGGAAAATTTAATTATTGTGGGTGGGGAACAGGGAACCATGTAAAGCTGAAAGTAATATCCAATCAACTTTTGCATACTAGTGGGTAATTATGAACCTTGATTATGAACCTTAAAATATAAGTGAAATCCTACGGAGCTAGTTAGTCAATTTTCTGTAGCTTGAGTATTCAAAATTGAGCAAATTTATTGCCACAATCATTTCTACAATTTTTGTCACAACTTGCCTAATAGTAAGTTGTAAGTAGTAAAAAATAAAAAATGATAAGTTTACAATTTCACAAACAAGTTGCGGCAAAATAATGAAAATGATTAGACTTACTTATTTAGAACTATATAACAGGATAAGGCAAGTGACATGCACAAATGTAGGTCCCCATACTTATTCTTTGTAATTAATATCCTATCTCATGCTATCTCATGCCAGCATTTTTGACATTTAAGCCTTTCGCAAGCAAATTTTAATTCATGTACAAAATAAACAGTGTTACTACAAAAGGGTCAGGAAACCAGGTAGACTTTAGAACTTGGTCATGAAAGCTAGCATTTCTAGTAGCCTTGGACTCATTATAGAAGGGCTACAGTATTTGGTCTTTACTTTCGGCAATCAAAATTGAAAATTCTCCTTTTCCTTTTCTGATTTGACTCCAATTTAACTGTCAAACACTTTCCTTCATTGCAAGGTAATTATGGGAAAAGCAAACTTTAGAATAAGTAGTAATTAATAACTTAAAACATAACTAGAAACACGAGCAATTACATCAGTTGATGCATAATTGTGCAAAATGAAAAAAGTGGCTAATTTTATACAATTTGAACAAAAAAACACCCATATTAGTGGGTGTAAAATTGTGCATCTATGCACAATTGCTACAGTAACCGTGCATATATGCATGGTTACTGTAGCATGTGCATTTAATATTTTATTAGTTTTTTCTCTCTCTTGTCTCTGCTCTCACTCTCACTCTCACCTGACTCTCCTTTTTTCTGCTCTCACCTCACCTCACTCCCCCTTCGTCTCTGCTGAGTTCGCTTGTGGGTACGGAGCCGAACTCGTCTTTGCTGGTAGTGAAGGTGGTGGTTTTGGTGTTGGAGTTTTCGTGGTCAGAGACAAAAAGCTTTTATCTTTTTCCTTTTCTTCTTCTTTCACAAACCCATCTTCGTTAGACAAGTCAAGTAGTTAATCTACAAAAAATCATCGCAAGAGCAGAGGTGGATTGGGTCTGTGAACATCGCTGTGGAAAAAATCATCACAAGGTGCTTCCACTCATTCCATTTCCGTTTCACTCTACAAAAACAAACAAAACCCAAAATTTTAAAAGACAGAAAAAAATTGTCAAAAAAAAAAAAAAACCCAAAATTTGTTCCATGGCGTTGTTTGGATGGTTTGTGGTTATTTTATTACGAAATGGAGGATTGGAATTATTGTTTGGTTGATAAGAAAGTGAGAGAGAGGTGGATTGGGTCTGTGAGAGAGAAGCGGTGAGGGAGAGAAAATAATAAAAAATTGTAAAAGAATGAATATTTTATTGAATAAATGTGTAGAATAAATAAACTAATGTGGGTGTTTTGTAAAAATTGGTGTGTAAAATAGAAAAAGTGGCTTTTTTTGTGAAAATAGAAGGAGAATTTGCATCAACTGATGTAATTGCTCTAACTTTGCTATAATAATTGATGATCTTTAATGGTAGCTTGTTATGATGGTTCAATTTAAGATTAGACATTATATACAAAGTAATGTAATTTTTTACGTACTTTATAAAATGTGGAGCCATTAGAGCTAATTTTTTAAATCTTGCTTATCATTTCAACCGTATTTTCAGTCTCTCTCGTAAATTCATTACAATTTTTTATTAGTTAGATCCTCTTAATAATTCATCTTAAACTAGCACCATACAGTGGCCATTAGTATTTTTCATTAATAACTTAGCATAACTAGAAACCCGGGTGTAATTTTGGTATAATAATTGACGGTCTTTAATGTTAGCTTTGTTTTGAAGGTTCAATTCAAGATTGGACATTTATGCACAAGCAATGTCATAAAAATCAGTGAAAAATAAGACATTTTTGATAGATAGTCGTCGGTACCAACTACCACCGACACAGTACAGCCACAGCATACGCCAAATAATAAGAAAGTGATCATCATAACGATACATGTCAAAATCAACTGCATTTAACGACTTTGCTTTATGAGTTTATTGTGGTTTTCCATACAAAAGACACACACAGTCAGTACTCAGTAGCAGTAAAAAATCAAAATCAAAAGGCAAATTTTACATTCAGGTTATCCACATTTATGCAGAGAGAGAGAGAGAGAGAGAGAAATGCTTTCACTATAAGTTAACACGTGGAAATTTCTCGAACTCAAAGTGAAAAAAAATGCCAAACATTTCTGTCACAGTCAGTTTACATTTCTGCCAAACTGTAGCGAAAGATCCAAGACACATTTCTTTGTACTGGACAGCCTGCTCACACTTTTTTCCACAATTTCTCTTAAATTATAATTTTTTTTAAAAGAAATCATTAATGAGATGTTTCTAGAGATTTAATTTGATGCTTTCTGAGGGAAAAAATTTAAGTAATTTTGGAGTAGTGCTTTGAGCTTTTACAAAGAACTTGACTTGTGCGCCCCATGGCGGGACTCATCTCTTTTTGAAGAGTCCCTATTACTTAAGAATTTCCTGGGATTGAGAACAACCTCTTCTTATTATTGCATATCCTTTGGCCAAATTACTTTTAAAGTGGACTAAAAATGGCCGCTTCAAACTGTTAGACTAAAAAAATTGTTTTGAATTTTAATGGTTAAAATTGTTTATGAATTAAAATTCAAGGACTAATAGAATGTTTTAGTTTTTTTTTTTTAATACCCATTCATGAATTACAAATCAAAGGGGCTAGAGGTAAAGTAAAGCTAACCAAAGATACAAACTTGATCAGAAAATATATGTAAAAAACTACCATATTCTATATACAAGCATCCCTATGATTTTAATAATATGTGTACCTGCCTATATCAATATTTATCTTATACAATTTTTTGGTACAGCTTGCTTCTTTGTTAAGCATTTCAAATTGATACATTTTCTTATTCATTCTCTAAGAAGGAACAAAAATAAAAATATATGACTGACAATTATCTGACCATTTAGGACCTCGGTTTTTCATCACCATGATGACCATAGGCATGTTTGCACATAGCATTGGGTTTCTGAGAAGGCGCACACAGTTGTGAAGAAGCAGGGCAGCCCTGTAGACAATTGTACCCCAAGCTACCGGAAACTGACGTGCCGCCGGCAAAGAACTCTGCCGGAGGCTTTCCGATCAAGAAATTTCCGTCCAAATACAACCTCCTTAAAAACTTGTTCTTGCTGTACTCCAATGGGATTTTGCCACGTATTCGGTTGTAACGAAGTGTTAGAGACGCTAACAGAGGATAACTAGCGAAATTCACAGGCAAGTACCCATAAATGCCGTTGAATCCCAAATCAACGGCCACGAGGTTGCTGTTGCCACCGGCGGGCTTCCAAACCTCGACACGTTTCAAGCTGTTATTGGCCAAGTCAACTTGTTGAAGTGACGGCAAGAGAAAAAACCAAGGTTGTAGTGTCCCCGTGAAAGAGTTTTCACTGAGTTCCACCACTTCCAACTGAGTCAACCCGTCAAAAGACGAGTTTGAGAGATACCCAGATAAAGAATTGTGCTTTAGAGCGAGTTCAAGCAAGTTTGGTGGGAGTTTAGGGAGTGACCCAGTGAGGTTGTTGTAACTCAGATCGAGTCTTCTCAAGTTTGAGAGCGAGTTGATTGAATTTGGAAGAAACCCAGTTAGAGAATTGTGAGAAAGGTCCAACGAGTCAAGAGATTTAAGGTTGGTAATGGATACAGGGACTGAGCCAGAGAATGAGTTGGATCGGAGACTAAGGGTTTGGAGGTTTGAAAGAGAGGAAATGGAATAAGGTATAGGGCCAAAGAAAGAGTTATCAGAGAGGTCAAGGTAAGTGAGTTGGGAGAGTTGAGAAATGAGTGGGGTGAGTGTACCTGAGTAACCTGCTGGGTCGAGAACGAGCTGGGTGACTCGGGTCGAGTCAGGGTTGCAGGTGAGGCCGCAAGTGAAGGACGTGCGGTGAGGGACGGTACATGGGTCAGTGGTGAAGTTCCAAGAGGCTAAGCAAGACCAAGGTGGAATAGAGGAGGGTTTGATTGAGGCTTTGAAGGATTTGAGGGCTGAGATATCTGTGGGAGAAGTGAGGGCTTGGACTCGGAGAGTTTTGGTGTGGAAGAGACAGAGGTGGAGAAGGAGGAAGAGTAGGAAGCCGGGGATAGTTGGTGCTGACATTTTTGGAAGTTTGGGCTTTTTCTTGGGGTTGCCGAGACTTTTGAGAGAGACAGAGAGTTATATAGACTATAGAGAGATTGTGAAAATTGAGAGGGTAAATGCAGCGTACACTTATGTTATGTACTGTGTATAGTATAGGTGTGAAACTGTGTAATGGAAGTGGGGTAGTGTGTATACTGTCACACACTACTGTGTTGTTTGTGGAATTCGAAGGGTTATCTGATTCTCTGTCTAGTTGGAAACCACTCGTTTGAGGTAATGATACTTTACGCACGTTTATGCTTAACTTTTCTTTTTTCTTTTTTTCTTTTTTTCTTTTTTTTTAAGAAGAAAACTAAAGCCAATTTAGTAAGAGTATTTAAATATAAATTTTTTTTTTTACAATATATCCATAAAATGATAGGTTTCACACTTGAATTTATTGTTTAACTAATATTTTCTAAATACACTTTTCAAAAAACTATATCTTATTTTCTTGATTTAAAACAAGATTTTGAAAAACAGCTAATGAAGTGTTTTCAGGATATAGAAATTGTTTTTAATGACATAATTGTAAATAATTTGAAAACGGTAGACTTCACATATTTGTCCAAACTCTTTTGTCTTTTAAATTAAGTAGATTATTTTTATCACAAAAGAATTCTCATACTTTAAATTTGAAACTTACCGTTAAAAAAAAATGATGGGCTATATTCTCTTATTTATACTACTATTTAAGGGGCTTTCCCTATTTGGACCAGATTTTTTTATTCTAAAATACCCATACAGCCTACATTTAAGTATGACCAAAACTTGAGGATAACACTGAAAAAATATATCTCTAACTCTCACCTAAAATATTTCCTACAAAATAGGATCACTCTCCCATTAACCTACTTCTTCTATTCCTTTATCTATAGTACTATTTAAGGGGCTTCCCATATTTGGACCAGATTTTTTTATTCAAAAATACCCCTACAGCCTATGTTTAAGTATGGCTAAAACTTGAGAATAATACTGAAAAAAAATATATATCTCTAACTCTCACCTAAAACATTTCCTATAAAATAGGATCACTCTCTCACTAACTCACTTCTTCTATTCCCTTATCTATACTACTATTTAAGGGGCTTCTCCTATTTGGACCGGATTTTTTTGTTCTAAAATACCCCTACAACCTATGTTTAAGTATGGCCAAAACTTGAAGATAACACTGAAAAAATATATCTCTAACTCTCACCTAAAACATTTCCTACAAAATAGGATCACTCTCCCACTAACTCACTTCTTCTATTCCCTTATCTATACTACTATTTAAGGGGCTTCCCCTGTTTGGGCCGAATTTTTTGGTTCTAAAATACCCCTGCCTATGTTTAAGTATGGCCAAAACTTGAGGATAATACTGAAAAAATATATCTCTAACTCTCACCTAAAACATTTCCTACAAAATAGGATCACTCTCCCACTAACCCACCTCTTCTATTCCCTTATTTATACTATTATTTAAGGGATTTTTCTTGTTTATGCCGAGTTTTTTTGTTCTAAAATACCCGTACAGCCTACATTTAAGTATGGCCAAAACTTGAGAATAACACTGAAAAAATATATCACTAACTCTTACCTAAAACATTTCCTACAAAATAGGATCAATCCCCCACTAACCCACCTCTTCTATTCCCTTATTTATACTACTATTTAAGGGGTTCTCTATTTGGACCGGATTTTTTGTGCTAAAATACTCCTACAGCTTACATTTAAGTATGGCCAAAACTTGAGAATAACACTAAAAAATATATCTCTAACTCTCATCTAAAACATTTCCTACAAAATAGGATCACTCTCCCACTAACCTACTTCTTCAATGCAACTATACATTTGTTGTTGTTGTTGGGTTTTTTTTTTTTTTTTTCCTTAAAAAAAAAAAAAAATCAACCCCACATTTATCTTCAAAGAAAAATATATTTTTTTTAAAAACATTCTCAAGTTTATCAAAAAATAATAATAATAATAAATAGACATATACAAGTTTGATTACAATTTAAACTACTTTTAACTTCTTTTTAAAAATTAAAAACAAGAGACCATCTCATAAATAAATAAATAAAAGAAACCTAATGGGAAAAAAAAATGCCATGTTCTATCCAAAAAAGCCTACCCTAGCCACACTTTTTTTTAAAAAAATTTGTGGATAACTACATGTTTAAAAACTCTTCAATAAAATAAAATAAAATAAATACTCAAGTAAAATATTAATGTTCAAATGCTAAAATTTTGAATAAAACTACCACTCTCCCACAATCACAAATTATCTGTATATATTAAAAGGATTCTCTAAAAATAATCTATAAGGACCAGATTTGAGTCCTAGCCCAAAAGGTGGATGGACTTAATTAAGCCCAAAAAGCCTAAAACAATAAATTTGTAGAGAATGGGTTGAAAAACTGAGTTTTGATGAGTTGAACGATAAGAATAATGGATTCAAGTGACAAGAAAAGAAAAATAAATTGATTTAAACTAAAGAAAATCGTCCTCGGCACAGTGTAAGGAGATCAGTTCTTATATATTTCTCTCAAGTTTGATTACAAAGTCAGTTTTTGATGGCTATAGTGTTTTTCTCTTCATTTCGATCCCCATCTCCCATTGCTTCCTTCTTCTTTTATACTCTTTTCACCTTTTATCTCTACCCTCCACATGCAAGCTAGATGGATAGTGTTGATACTTGTCCCATCAGCACCTTCTTAAAGTCTTTATGTAGTAGCTGTAAGGCTGAAAGCCACTGTTCAGGTATCACCTCCACATTAATGCGGTCAGAGAGTTAGCTGTAGAGTATTTAATGTGGTGGTAGTAGCTTTCTCCTTAGATATTTTAGGATTCCCCCCTGTCCTATGTTTCTGCAATACTTATCCGTACCAATAAAACTCCCTAGAACGTTCCCCTAAATGGTAGACCACATATTCGGATCTCAGCTTTAGTTAGCCAAGGAGACATTCATTCTCGACCCACCCTCCTGGGCCATTATAACCAAAACTAAGTTCTTCATCTACTAACACGGACTCCCTTGACAATGTTTACTCCTCCTTGGACGACCTTTAGTCCTCGGCTTGGGCTTTAGGCCCAACATATACATAAATAATAAGCTCCTGGGCCTAATACCCCTACAATAACCCATTGAGATTCTTCTTTCTGGCTTCTCGTGAAGAAATGAGGATTTCGATATCATTGTAGTTGCTCTATGCTCATCGCATCCCACCTCTATCTACGCAAACGCCTTTTTAATTGCCCAAGGCATGCTTCTGGTGCTTCAGCATTCGAGATGCGTCTTCATTAAATTTTTACGGCTTCCTGTCCCCCATGTTCCACGACGTGATGTGAATCCAAAGGCTGAGGATTTTGCTAGGAGCTAAGCAGGAATTTTCTTGCTTCTAGTTCCCTCCTTGATATAAATACCACTCAAATCAATCACTCATCTCACTTTAGCATTCACTTTGTTTTAGTGCACATACTTTGAACTTGCAAACTTTCCCAACTCACTCATGCCCCTACAAATACCAAAAGCCTGTCCGAGGACACTTTTATTTTTTTTGTAAGTTTTCCTAAACCTTTACTCTTTATTTTTCTATACACTCTTCTTTTCTTTGTGTCTTTCCTCCTCGGCCCCACTTTTTTCTCTCAATCTTCTTAGTTCCTCCACACCTTTCTAGAAATGGGTAGATTCAAAAGTTTGTAAGACTTTGAGGAAGGAATGGAGAGCTTTAGAGCCTTGTATAGGATTCCACCCAGAGTGTTTACTAGATACTGTAAGGAGGGAGAGTGGCACGAAAAAAGGCAAGAAGGAGAAGTGGTGATCCCAATGATTGCCTTCATAGAGGGTGGGATAAGGATTCCTATGGGCACCATTACCAAGGACTACCTTAGGGCTCATAGGTTAGCTCCCACTTAATGTGCACCCAACATGTCAGAATCTTAGGTAGTGTAGACGCCCTTAACGAGAGAATAGACTTAAACCTTACACAGCACGATATCAATTGGGTTTACAACCTTCATCACTTAAAGGGGCAAGGGTATTACCTAAAATCTAGGTACCCCAAGGTCAAACTTATCCAATGCCTCCCCGATTCCAATAAAGGCCTAAAAAAGGATTTCTTGATCGTATCAGGGGAGTGGCACGATGGCCTCCCCTGTCCGACAAGAGAGGGGGAAACTAGGTGGGGCTCTAGGTTTAGATTTACAATTTCTAAGTTGCTTCCTTTTCTTTTTCCTTTGTTTGTGTTTGTACCTGAAAATTCCTTTAACTTGAATTGTCCTTTGCTAATGATGTTTTATGTTTCTTTTGATGGTTTTGCAGATAAGAGAGCTACTGTTCCTAACTTCAGTCTAGTTAACCAGAAAAGCTTGGACAAAATCCTAAAGGCTGAGGTGTTTGTCCACATGGACGGACAATTAAGAGATACCCACTTGATCTTGGATTACATTCTGATTTCCAAGACCTTCCAGGCACCGAAATGCATTATCAAGGCACGGGACCCACATCTTCATTGGATAAGTGTAGTTGCATTGGGTTTCCTTATTTTCGGCCCAATACTAGAGGGCACCCTTACCACTAACCCCAACTAGAAGGTGTACCCAAGATAGAGACTTCCCTTTCTCGTCCTATTATCAAGGAAGAGGAGGAAGAAAAAGAAGAAGAAGAAGAAGAAGAATGAGAAATAGTTGAAGTGTCCGACTTCGAGGACAACTTCGAGGTGTTCAACCATCCACAATCTCCAGTTGAAGAAAGCCAAATACAAAAGGCCACCCCCGTTCCAGACATCATGGGAATACAATGAAAGCCGATGACCGGTCTCTTGGACGTGATGGATTCTACCTTAGGGAACAAGGCGCCCAAGAAGAATGCCTAAGCCAAACTCCCACCTCCTCCTCCCACTCAGCCTCTTTGAGTTGATCCTGCCGATCACAAAAGGAAGAGGGATCAAAGAAGCCAAGATTTGGGGGAGGGAGGCAAAGGTCCTCTACCAAAAGATACCGATCTCCAAAAGGGGGCCAAACAAGCCAGGACAACCCAAAACCTGGCAGATAAAAGAGATGAAACTCAGGTTGGGGCACCTGCCTAGGCATCTCCCCTTATTCTGGATGGAGCCCCCCCTTCTTTCTGATGCATCCATCAAGAATTCCTAGCTAGAGAAGGCGGGGTATGTTGCTGACACATTGGAGCAGGCCCTGCTGTTACCTGCGGATATGCCCAATCTGAGGACTATGAGGAAACATGAAGTGTTCCTCAGTCTGGAGAGGGACTTGGCCTAGGTAAGTCAATTTATAACTTCTGTCACTTTATTTTCATAGCATTAATTTTTCTTGTACCTATACTCACTTTTTGACTTTCTTAACTCACATATCTTCTCGTCGTTGTCTGTTGTTGTTTGTTTTTTGGTTTTTGTTTTTTGTTTTTTTTTTTTTGTTTTTTTTTTTATATAGGCTGTCCAAGTTGCCCACAGAGCTGAGGAGATAGTTATTAGCTCTCATAGACCAGCCAAGGATGAGGAAGGTAGGCGCATTGCCACCATGAAGGCCTTTGAGATAGCAGAAAAGAAGTCTCAAGACCTCACTGCCAAGCTAGCAGAGGCCGATCACACCAAGAAGAGTGCTAAGGCTGTTTTGGACATGGTGGAAAGGCAGATTGAGGGTCAAAGGATACTCCTACATCAGGCCGAGGAACAATTAGCCACCTCTAAAGGACAAATTATTGCCTTCAAGAAGAAGTTGGAGGAGATTGAGAAGGCCTGAGATCAAGCCAAGCAAGATGGCTATGACATAAAAGTGGCAGAGACCGAGGAGACCTTAAGGGTTGAGGTAGCGGGGGTGTGTAGGCACTACTACTCCTAAGTGTGGGATGAGGCCCTTAACCAGGCTAGAGTTGAGGCCTTTTTTACTCTTAGGAGGGTAGAAAACGTGTACTACCCCCCAACCATCCGTGCCTCCTCATCCACCAGCTCCACGACAGATCTTCCTCCCGAGGCGGCGGAGCCTGAGAAGGACAATTCTGACAAGGTCCTCCCCTCCTCTAGTAGCCCTCCAAAAGTGGCCGAGCAGCTTGGGGTGAAAGAAAAGAATGTTGAGGTGACCAAGGGAGTGGCCCCTGATGCTACCAAGCCCCTGGCTGCTCCTTATGATCCTACCAAAGACAAGGAGGCACCCAAAATGGAGATTGTCCTTGCCAGTCTTCCAATATCTGCCAAAGTTAGCCTTAAAGGTACAGACTAAGGATCCTCGGAAGCTGCAGTTTCCCAGTCCAAGGCCCTACCCCAAGGAAATATTGTAATAAAAAAGAAGTATATTTTAGTATAGCTCTTTCTTCTTGTTTTTCTTTTCTTTTGTTTTGTTTGTTTTCAAAGTTTGTAACCAAGCTGTCCCCTTTTGTACTCAATTTGCCTTGCTTTAAGGCTTTAATTAATGAAAGTTTTATGCATATTTTCTTTCTTCCTAAGATTCTCATACTGATGTTGATATAATTTCTATCTTATCTAACACTTAAACGTAGTAATGAGGTAAAACTCTTCTTATTAATCTGCATCAGTAATCGAAAAGCTATCCCATCTCATATGGTTAGTAACAAAACAAATCAAGTCCACGAAGCCCATCACCTCTGCAAAGCATAATTTTAACTTTAAGGACATACACAGTAATGTAGCATACATACAGGCTTAAACTTACTATGTTCCCTACTCATTAGCAAGTTTAAAGGACAAGAGGGACAACCAATTGTCAGACAAATATAGGTATGCCTGTAAATGCTTTAAGTGATACTCATGAGCATCCATTTGAGCCTGCTATCACAGTGAAAATCGTTGTTGTTTAGAGTGGCTGATCGTTTTTGACGTTCAAGTAATCAATAAGAAGTACTAATTTATCTTAAGTATGTAGTCCGAGGAGTCTGAAATAATTAAGGCTTTGCCCTGACACTTAGTAAAATGATGGGAAGTATTAATTTACCCAAAGTATGTGGTCCTAGGGGCCAGGCATAGCTAATGTTTTGTTTAGCACTTAAAAAATTATTGTAAGGTATCAATTTACCCAAGATATGTGGTCCGAGGAGCTAGAAATGACCAAGATTCTGTTTGACACTTAGATAGATGTCAGGAAGTATTAATTTATCCAAAGCATGTGGTACGAGGAGTCAGTCATAGCTAAGGTTCTGTTTAATACTTAGAAAAATGATTGTAAGATATCAATTTATCCAAGGTATGTGGTCTGAGGATCTAGGCATGACCAATGTTCTGTTTGACACTTAGATAGATGTCAGTAGTATTAATTTACCCAAAGCATGTGGTCCGAGGAGCCGGGCATAGCTAAGGTTCTGTTTAATACTTAAAAAAATGATTGTAAGATATTAATTTACCCAAGGTATGTGGTCCAAGGATCCAGGCATAACCAAGATTCTGTTTGACACTTAGATAGATGTCAGAAAGTATTAATTTACCCAAAGCATGTAGTCTGAGGAGCTAGACATAACTAAGGTTCTGTTTAATGCTTAGAAAAATGATTGTAAGATATCAATTTACCCAAGGTATGTGGTTCGAGGAGTCAGGCATGATCAAAGTTCTGTTTGACACTTAGATAGATGTCAGGAAGTATTAATTTACCCGAAGCATGTAATCCGAGAAGCCATGCATAGTTAAGGTTTTGTTTAATACTAGAAAAATGATTGTAAGATGTCAATTTACCCAAAATATGTGGTCCGAGGAGCCAGATATGACTAAAGTTCTATTTGACACTTAGGTAGATGTCAGAAAGTATTAATTTACCCAAAACATATGGTCCGAGGATCCAGGCGTAGCTAAGGTTCTGTTTAATACTTAGAAAAATTATTGTAATATATCAATTTACCGAAGGCTTGTGGTCTGAGGAGTCAGGCATGACCAAGGTTTTGTTTGACACTTAGATAGATGCTAGGAAGTATTAATTTACCCAAATCATGTGGTTTGAGGAGCTAGGCATAGCTAAGGTTCTATTTAATACTTAGAAAAATGATTGTAAGATATCAATTTACCCAAGGTATGTGGTCCGAGGAGCCAAACATGACCAAGGTTCTGTTTGACACTGAGATAGATGTTAAGAAATATTAATTTACCTAAAGCATGTGGTCCGAGTAGTCAAACATAGCTAAGGTTTTGTTTAATACTTAGAAAAATGATAATATGAAGCTCAACAAATAATGTAATAAATGAGAATGTGACAGGGAAGACTTTCGTTAATAATAATACATTTTCAAGTTATTTACATTCTAGGGGCGGGGTACAACATTCTCATCTACGTCTTCAAGATGATATGCACCTATTCTAGCCATCAAAGTGATGCGATATGGCCCTTTCTAGTTGGGCCCTAACTTTCCCCCTACTGGATTCTTTATAGTACCCAAAACCTTTATTTACACTAAGTTTTTAGGCGACAGTGGCTATAGCTTTGCGTTGGCATCATACCCTTGCTTGAGCATATGTTAATAATAGGCCAATTGGACCATGACATTTTATCTTCGCTCTTCAATTAAGTCTAAGCTCTTCCTAACAGCTCATCATTGTGGCTCAGAGTGAAAGAACTCGTTCTTAGTGTTGGGAATCTAGTCTCTAGAGGAATAACAGCCTCGGCTCCATAAGTCATTGAAAAGCAGGCCTCCCCAGTGGACCTACGAGGTGTAGTCTGGTATGTCCAAAGGACATGTAGCAGCTCATCTACCCATTTTTCCTTTACGTCATCCAACCTTTTTTTAAGCCCATTCACTATGACTTTATTGACAGTTTCAGCTAGTCCATTCCCTTGTAGATATGCCGGAGTAGAGTATCTATTTGTTATGCCCAAGTCACAACAATAACTCCTGAAAGCCTTGCTATCAAATTGTAGACTATTGTCTGAGATAAGGGTACGAAGGATTCCAAACCGAGTGACAATATTTTTCCAAACAAATCTCTTGGCATTTATGTCCCTGATATTCACCAATGGTTCAGCTTCAACTCACTTGGTAAAGTAATTCATGCCGACCAACAAATATTTCTTATTTCCTGCTGCCTTAGGAAAATGACCTACAATGTCCAAACCCTATTGAGCAAAAAGCCAAGGGTTGGACAGAGGATTAAGGACTCCTCCTGGTTGATGAATGTTTGGTGTAAATCTTTGGCATTGGTCACACTTTTTCACATACTCTTGTACTTCTCTTTGCATATTTGGCCACTAATAACCTTGAGTGAGAGCCCTATGAGATAAAGATCTGCCCCCTATGTGACAAAGATCTACCCCTTGTGTGACTTCCACAAATTCATTCATATAACTCTTCCAGGAGTAGCTCAATTGCTTTAGGATGTATGCATAGCAGATAGAGGCCAAAAAAAGATCTCTTATACAATTTTTGATCTCGAACAGCCAAAACCGAGGAGCCTTTCTCCGTACCTTGTCAGCCTCGGGCTTACTCTTAGGCAAGACATCTTCCTTAAGGAATAGCACAATAGAGTCCATCCAGCTAGGCCCCACCCTTATTTGATGAACATGAACCCCATCTCCCCCTACCTTTAGTAGGTTTACACAAGTCTTCTATAAGGATCACCCGAGATAAACTTTGTGCCGAGAATGTTGCCAACTTGGCAAGAGAGTCAGTATGGGTATTTCTACTTCTAGGGATTTGTGACAAATTAAAAGACTCAAATCCAGACTGTAAATGTCTTACCTGGTTCAAATATTCCTGCATTTTAAGATCTTTGGCTTCCAAATCTCCTTGACCTTGGCCCATAGCCAGCCTTGAATCAGAGAAGATTTTCACTATTTTTCCACCTATTTCCTAAACCATGGTCATCCTTACCAATAGAACTTCATACTCAACCTCATTATTTGTGGCCGAGGAGCCCAATCTCAAGGATTTCTCGATTGTGAACCTCTCTAGAGATATCAGAATTAGCCCCAGTCCAGATCCTCTATGATTCGCTGCACCATCAACGTATACCTTCCACGACAAAGGTTCTTGTAAGGAGATTGCACCAACCGATTTTTTATCCATGTTCTGCTTCTCTACTCTCTCTTTTAATGGGCTTTCTGCAAACTCAGCCATCAGATCGGCGAGGATCTGACCCTTGATAGAAGTGCGAGGCATGTACTTGATATTAAAAGCCCCTAGTATCGTATTCCACTTTGCAATCCTCCCTATATAGTTAGCGCTCCGAAGTAGAGATCTGAGCGGGAGTTGGATTAAGACAACAACTATGTGTGATTAAAAATAGTGGAGGGGCTTACATGTAGCATGCACCACTGCCAGAATGGCCTTCTCTAGTGGTAGGTAATGGACCTCGGCCTCATTTAGTGACTTGCTCAGATAATAAACTGGCATTTGTACACCACTATTGAGCCATATTAGCATTAAGCTCACCGTGTGTGAGGCCACTGCAATGTAGGCAAACAAAACCTCATCCACTATGGGTCTGGACATAATGGGTAGCTGAGAAAAATACTCTTTCAACTGCTAGAAAGCCAGGGCATACTCCTCGGTCCATTCAAATTCCTTCCATTTGTTCAACAATTGAAAAAAAAGGCCTACACCTGTCTGCTGACTGACTGAAAGATGAATCAGTTTAGGGTAGTAGTTATCCCTGTTAGCTTCTAGAACTCTTTGGGATTTCGAGGTGGCTGTAAATTATTGATTGCCTTAATCTGGTCAAAGTTTACTTCAATTCCGCTGTGTGTAACCATGTAACTCAAGAATTTTCCTGATCCGACACCAAAAGAGCACTTGAAAGTATTAAGTCATAGCTTGTGTTTCCTCAAGATCTCAAAGATATTCCCGAGGTCATTAACATGCTCAAATTCCAATTTGCTCTTGACCACCATGTCGTCTATATAAACCTCAATGTTTTTCCTTAGATGTGGCTCAAACATCCTAATCATCATCCTTTAATAGGTGGACCTTGCATTCTTCAGACTAAAGGGTATCACCTTGTAGTGGTAATTCCCAGTTGGAATGACAAATGCTGTTTTCTCCTGATCATCCAAAACTAAAAGTATCTGATGGTACCCCTAAAAGGCATCCAAAAAGCTCATCCAAGAATGGCCTACAATTACGTCTATAAGCTTATCAATCCAAGGCATGGGGAAGGGGTCTTTTGGACAGACTTTATTCAAGTCTGTGAAGTCTACACATACTCGCCATTTCCCATTCTTCTTCTTTACTATTACTGTATTAGCCAACATTTAGGGTAGAACACTTTTTTAATAGCCCCAGCCTGCCTAAGTTTTTTCACCTCCTCCTTGATAGCCTCCGAATGTTCCTTAGATGAGTGCCGAGGTGGCTTCTTCTTAGGGATGACAGACGGGTTGACATTTAGATGATGGCAAATGAGGTCTAGGTCCACCCTAAGAGCTTCGTAAGCATTCCACGCAAACACATCAATGTTTTTCCTAAGGAACTCTACCAGCTCTTCCTTTTCTTGAGGAGGCAGCTGAGTCCCGACTTGAAAAAACTTTTCCGGATCATCATCTACAACAATTTTCTCCAAGTCTTCGCACTTTACTTCCTCAGCTACCCCTTTCATGGATAACACCAGAGTCCTTGATTGTTATATTCTTTCCAACTGAGGCCAAAGATTCCCTTCCTGGCTGATGTACTATTGCAGCGATTAGGCACTGCTTTGCTATAGATTGGCTTCCAATCAGCTCCTCAATCCGGTTCCTGGACGGATACTTGACCTTCAAATGCAGAGTGGAGGAAATGGCTCTCAGGGTATGGAGCTAGGGTCTTGCCACAATGGCTGTGTAAGGAGAATAGGCATCCACTACGATGAAATCCACCTCAACCACTTCTAAACTCGCTTGCACAGGCAGTCTAATCTGAACCTTTGGAATGACAACCTTCCCAACAAAGCTTACCAAAGGTGAATCATAGGCTGTCAAATCCTCGAGCCTTAGGCCCAGTTCGTTGTACAAATTGGAGTACATAATCTTTGCCCTATTGCCTTGATCCACCATCACTCTCTTAACATCATACCCTCTGATTCTGAGGGTGACCACTAAAGCGTCATCGTATGGCTGGATAGTTCCAATCTTGTCCTCATCCGAAAAACTTAGTGCTAGTTGGATTTTCACTCTAGCCCTCTTTGGCTTAGAATTAAAGTCCTCGGCCTGTAGCCGAACCACGGACATCACCTTAGAAGGATGACAACCAATTCTCCCTAATGCAGTAAAAATGACATTAATTATGCCTAAAGGGGCCTTGAAGAAGCACTCCCCTGAGCTCCTAACCTCGCTTGACCTCCTTACCCATTGGGCCAATACAAAAACTGCTGTAACCTTTCCTCTCTGACCAGTTGCTCTAGATGGTTTCATAGAGTTCTACAATCCTCGGAGGTATGTCCCCACTTTTGGTAGTATTGGCAATGAATGCTCTAATTGCGCCTCAAGGGATCTCCATTAATTTTGTTCGGTCATTTGAAATATGGCTCGTTCTTGATCTTCTCCAAGACTTGATGCACTGGTTTTCGGAACATAGTGTTAACCACCTGAGGAGCCGTAGACCCAGATTGTCCAGCAAAATCCCTCCGAGGTCTATTATTGTTGTAGAGGTCTGACTTGAAATCCCTCCTCTCCTGAGGGATAACCTTACCTTTTCCCTTACCCTGTTATTGGTCCTCCTCAACTCTCTTATACTTATCAATCCGATCCATGAGCTAGCACACACTAGTAACAGGTTTCCCAGTTAAAGACTTCCTTAAACCATGCTTGGTAGGTAAGCCAACCTTGAAAGTCTTAATGGCTACATCGTCAAAGTCACCATCTATCTCATTAAACATCTCTCAGTATCTTTCCAAATATGTTTTCAAGGTCTCCCCTTCTCTTATGGACAGGGACAACAAGGAATCTAAGGGCTGAGGAACCCTGCTGCACGTAATAAAGCGGGATCCAAATGCCTGAGTGAGTTCCTTAAAGGAATCAATGGAACCTGCACCCAGACCATTGAACCAGCTCATCCTCACAAGCCCCAAACTTGATGGAAATACATTGCACATCAAGGCTTCGTTCTTGGAATGCACAACCATTTTTTGATTGAAGTGGCTAACATGCTCCATATAGTCTGTTCGACCATTGTACATGGTGAACATGGGCTGAGTGAACCACCGAGGAAGTCTTCATCTCTCAATCCTGCGTGTGAAAGGTGATCTGAAAATTTCATTGAATGCTCTACTCATAGCATTATTTCCCAGGCCTCTCGAAGATGAATTTCTGTTTCTGCGCTCATGATGGTAGTCTTCATCATACGAGAAAGACTTATTAGGAGGAGTTCTTGATCTGCGCCTATAGCTACCATCCTTTTCACCATTAGAAAAGAAGTCAGAATTGTAAGTTTCTCTTCAAGTGATCAATCTCCAGCTACATGGCTTTGGTATTTTTCTCATGAGAGAGGTGGCTACCACCTCAAGAGTGACCCCTACTAGTATGGGCAATATGTACACTCCCCTCTCGGTCCCTCCTTTGTTCAAGATCACAAAAGTGATCTTCACGTTGAGACCGCATGGATTCTTCCTGGTTTGAACCTGAACCTACGATCGTTGAACGCTGGACTCACTATAACACTAGTAATCCCCACAGACGACGCTAATTGTAAAGACCGAATTTGAGTCTCTAGCCCAAAAGGTGGATGGACTTAGGTCCAAAAAGTCCAAAACAATGAATTTGTAGAGAATGGGTTGAAAATTTGGGCTTTAATGAGTTGAACGATAAGAATAATGGATTTAGGTGACAAGAAAAGGAAAATAAACTGATATTAATTAAAGAAAATTGTCCCTAGCACAATCCGAGGAGATTAGTTCTTATATATTTTGCTCAAGTTTGATTACAAAGTCAATTCTTAATGGCTACAGTGTTTTTCTCTTCGTTTCAATCCCCTTCTCCCATTACTTCCTTCTTATATACTCTCTTCCCTTTTCATCTCTACCCTCCACGTGCAGGCCAGATGGTTGGTGTTGATACTTGTCCCATCAGCACCTTTTAAAGTCTTTATGTAATAGCTGTAAGGCTGAAAGCCACTGTTCAAGTATCATCTCTACATTAATGCGGCCAGAGAGTTAGTTACAGAGCATATAATGTGGTGGTAACAACTTTCTCCTTAGATATTTTAGGACTCCCCCCCTGTCCTATGTGTCTGCAATGTTTATCTGTGCCAACAGAACTCCTTGGAATGTTCCCTTAGATGGCAAACCACATATTCGGACCTCAGCTTTGGTTAGCCCAGGAGACATTCTTCCTCAGCCCATCCTCCTAGGCCATTATGACCGAAACTAACTTCATCTACTAACACGGACTCCCTTGACAATGTTTACTCCTTCTTGGACGACCTGTAGTCCTCGGCTTGGGCCTTAGGTCCAACATATACGTAGATAATGAGCTCTTGGGCCCAAAACCCTTACATACTCAATAGCTTAAAAAAACACCCCACGTCTTTACCTTCCTCACGCTTTCTAAATAGAACTTCGCACAAACAAAAACACTTCCCATTTCTCTTTTATGTGTACAATAAAAGTTCTCAATAGAACGTTTCCCATTACTCTGTTACGTGTACAATAAAAGTTCTCAATATAACTTCTCACAAACAAAAACTCTTCATATTCCTATTATTCCTAATTTAAATAGAATTTTTGTCAGTTGCACGTCTACAAAAACTCTTCTCAATCGTCTATCAAAGATTACTATTCTTATTCCTAATTGAAATATAATTTATGTCAGGCAGCTAATTCTTTGTATAAAAGTAGCATATATGTGGTTTAATTGAATAGAAGAGAGAAACATGCCAGTAACTAGAAGAGAAAAACACTTTCTTTGAGTACTACATCCATTGAAGTGTGCTAAAGCTAAAGTGAAAAAAATTGTTCTACAAACTTTGCTTTATTTCGTTAAAAGGTATGTAACTTTTCTTCAAGGTATCGTTATTTTATTATTACTTTTTTTTTTTTTTTGGAGAATTTGTTTATGGTTGCAAAATCCACTAACCATTAATAATTTACACATGCTATAATTAAGAATCGGTGCATCATTTTTACTTTTAATATTTTTACTTATTGTGTTATTTTGGTGTTTAAACTTTTTTTACCTCACATCTCTCTACATTGTATTATTTTTTTCATTTTAATTATAGACTTTTCTTAGCAATAATTTCTAATGTGATCAAAAAAATTAAAACAGAAAACACAACAACCATGTATTTTTTTTTTCTTTAATGTAGGATGACTTTTTTAGTGGATTGCATAAAGGCCAAAGCATCGCAGTTTGGCCTTAGTTGAGTTTGGGTGAGAGAAAAAGTTAAAACTTGCATTCAATCATGCACAACTCCTTAGTAATTCTTTGTTTTGTAAAATAAATAATTGCTTTATTATGCCTAAGTTTATTGATATGTGTAACGCTTACATTCTTTAATTAGCTTATTTTTTGGGATTAGTGTTATAATTTTTCACTTATTTCAATGTGAGGTTTACATTTTTTGATAGATCAATAATTGCACATTTATTCCATCAAAAAAACAATTGTACATTTTTTTGAGTAAACAGTAATACTTATTAGAACACACATGAAAATAGTAATATTAGTGTTTTAAATCAGGTTTATAATATATTACTAATCAAAGTACAACTATAAAAGGGACTAATCTTTGTAGTTGTAGACTGAGGTTATAAACATCGGACACTAGACATACACAACTAATGTGGGATAAACATCCTTATTTTTAGAACCACTAATACAACCAAAACAAATTCACACCCAAATATATGATTTCAATGCTATTTTGGTGTCATGTCCCCTACCCGTTAGTAGCAATATTTTACCCTGAAAAATATAAAACAGCCTTATTTAGGAGAAAGAAGGGGAGAGATTAGAAAAAAATTAGTGGAGAATTTTATTTTATTTTATTTTTTTAAAAGTAATAATTGATTATCCTATCCAATTTTAAATAAGACTTAAGTACTTTTGGATACTGAAACGTCAGTGTAGAAGTGAAGATGTAAGGTTTTTTTTTTTTTTTTTTTTGAGAAAGAAATTTTAAATAAGTTAAAACTTAAGATTTTTAAGTTTTAACTTATCTAAAATTTTTAAGTTTAGTTAAGGAGTAACCAAGTAAGAAGTACAACTTGAATTGCGCAATGCAAATAGGAAAACGTGTGCATGGTGGTGGAAGTTTGTATTTGTGTAGAAGTTAAGTATTTTAAATTTTAAATAGTTAATGGATGTCTTTCCTATGTGTAAAATAAAAAACAAACTAACTTCCAGTTCCATGTTTACCTTAATCTATAAAAAAGATTAGTGTTTGCTATTTATTCATAAAATATTTAAAGTCCATCTATTGCTTTTTATTTTTTTTAATTGTTGCAAATCCGTAAATATTTTTTTATCTACCTTCAGATTTTTATAAATTTTTATAAACTACTACAAAAGTGTATACTATAAACTAGCCTCTAAGTACATGCTCACACGCGTGCTTAGAGGCTCTTCTATTTTTTAAATGAATTTTAATAATTTGAATCCATTATAATTTGGGATTATTGCATTTTCCAATAACAAAAAAAACCTAGGAGTGTGATGAAAAAATTATTTCACCCACAAATGCATAATACTTATCATATTCATCACACCCCTAGGAATTTTTTGTGATTGAAAAATGTAGTAATCTCATATTATAATATATGCAAATTATTAAAATTTACCCAAAAAATAGAAGAGTCTCTGAGCACGAGTGTGAGGTTATTTTGAATATAATTAATATTACCCATTTTTCTTTGATGCAGTACTTAAATGATCTTATAGTGGATATTTATTACAAAATATTATATGTATCATTGTTTTATGCATTGCTAAAAGTACACATGTCACCATTTTGTGCATCCACCAATTGTTAGGATTCAAATTTAATAATAGATAATGGAAAAAGAAAGTGAAAAAAAAAAAATTGATGGAGTATCTAAAGGAGTTTCTAGTGGATATTTATTATAATTGTGGAATTTATTGTGTGCATTTAAGGACATTTAAAAAAAAAAATCATTTATTACAAAAAGATTATACGTGTAAGGACACAATTTGGATCCTAAGCCCAAAAGGTAAAAGGGTCTAGGTCCAAAGAGCCCAATATAATGAATTTATAGAGAATAGGTTTGAAATTAGCCTCTAATGAGTTGGGGAACAATTATAATGGATCCAAATTACAATAAAGTAAAGATAGACTGGTTTTATCTAAAGAAAATTGTCCTCAGCATAATCCGAGGAGATCAGTTCTTGTATATATTTCTTGAATTTGGTTACGAGCACAGTTTTTGTTTCTATAGTGTTTTTCTTTCAATTTCCTGATCTGTTTTCCTTAGGGTCTTCTTTTTATTTTATATTATCTTCCTCCTTTCATCTCTATCATTCACGTGTAGATTAGATTGCTGGTGTTGATTCTTATCTTATCAGCACCTTCCTGAAGTTTTTAGGGAGTAGCTGTAAGGCTGAAAATTATTGTTCAGGTATCACTTCCTCATTAATACGGCCAAAGAGTTAGCTACAGAGCACTTAATGCAGTGGTAGCAGTTTTCTCTTAGATATTTCATAGCTCTCATGCTTCCATGACGTGCATCCTTATCAATAGAAACTCCCAAAATGTTGCTATGGATGGCAGACCGCACTTTCTGACTTCTGCTTTGTTTAGCCGAGGAAGCATCCCTCCTTAGACCACCTCCGTTGACCATCATGGCCAGATCCCTTCCTTTATTTATTAACGCTGACCTCTATAACAACGTTTACCTGTCCTCGGTCTACTAGGTGTCCTTGGACCGGGCCCTCTGCCCAATATATATACTACTGGGCCTATCAACCCTATAATATGCGTCATTATTTTATGCATTACCAAAGGTACTAATGTCACCATTTTGTGTAGAAAAGTGCTATAGCCATAACATTTTCACAACATTTTCACAACAAATCATAAGTGATAAGTTGTTATTGGTTCTAATTTGAATCAACAACTTAAATTCCTTTTTTGCCTACCAAGAATAACCAATAACAACCTACCACTTAAAATTTATTATGAAAATAGTGTGAAAATGTTATCGACATATCATTTCTCTTTTGTATCCACTGATGGTAAGGATTTAAATTTTTTAATAGATAATAGATAGATAAATGGGAATAAGCCATGCAAAAGAAAAATAACATGTTACAAAATATGTATAATGGGTAAAAAATAATTGGACTTGGTTTTCGCAGACTTGTAGAATTTTTTAGTTAAGAGAGATATTCGCTCTTGATAATTGCTTTTTATTATCAAATCAATCCACTTGATTTTTCGTGTAGCCGAGAATCTAACTCTAAATCTTTTATTCTAGATACTTAGGGCCTGATTGGTAGGAGGATTTTTGTTTTTGTTTTCAAAACAGTATAATTTTTTTTTTTTCATAAAATTGAACTTGAAACTAGTTTTTACATAATAATTTTTATATTTTATGTGTTTGGCTCCCACTTTTAAGAACAATTTTCAAAATACTAAAAAAAAAAAAATTTGGAAGACTATTTCTATTTTTGAGATTTGGGAAAAAAAAAATATTTACACAAAGCAACGTGCAGAATTTGTAAATTACTTCTTTTTTTATAATGACTAGCCTCTGAGCATGTGCTCTTCTATTTTTTTGGTAAATTTTAATAATTTGCATCAATTATAATTTGGGATTATTATATTTTTCAACCACAAAAAATTCCTAGGGGTGTGATGAGTATTATGCATATGTGGGTGAAATAATATTTTCATCACACCCCTAGTTTTTTTTTTTTTTTTTTGTAATTGAAAAATGTAGTGATTTCAAATTATAATAGATACAAATTATTAAAATTTACCTAAAAAATAGAAGAGCCTCACATGCGTGCTCAAAGGCTAGTTTATAGTATACGCTTTTGTAGTAGTTTATAAAAATCTGAAGGTAGATAACAAAATATTTATGGATTTGCAACAATTAAAAAAAGAAAGAAAGCAATAGTTGGACTTTAAATATTCTATGTATAAATTGCAAACACTAATCTTTTTTATAGATTAAGATAAACATGGAACTGGAAGTTAGTTTGTTTTTTATTTTGCACATAGGAAAGACATCCATTAACTATTTAAAATTTAAAATACTCAACTTCTACACAAATAAAAACTTTCACCACCACGCACATGTTCTCCCATTTGAATTGCGCGATTCAAGCCATCCTCTTAGAAATCTCTCTTACTCGGTTATCCTTAACTAAACTTAAAAATTTTAGATAAGTTAAAAATTAAAAATCTTAAGTTTTAACTTATCTAAAATTTCTTTCTTTCTCAAAAAAAAAAAAAAAAAAAAATCTAAAATTTAAGACTTTTAAACTACTGGGCCTATCAACCCTATAATATGCGTCATTATTTTATGCATTACCAAAGGTACTAATGTCACCATTTTGTGTAGAAAAGTGCTACAGCCACAACATTTTCACAACACTTTCACAACAAATCATAAGTGATAAGTTGTTATTGGTTCTAATTTGAATCAACAACTTAAATTCCTTTTTTGCCTACCAAGAATAACCAATAACAACCTACCACTTAAAATTTATTATGAAAATAGTGTGAAAATGTTATCGACATATCATTTCTCTTTTGTATCCACTAATGGTAAGGATTTAAATTTTTTAATAGATAATAGATAGATAAATGGGAATAAGCCATGCAAAAGAAAAATAACATGTTACAAAATATGTATAATGGGTAAAAAATAATTGGACTTGGTTTTCGCAGACTTGTAGAATTTTTTAGTTAAGAGAGATATTCGCTCTTGATAATTGCTTTTTATTATCAAATCAATCCACTTGATTTTTCGTGTAGCCGAGAATCTAACTCTAAATCTTTTATTCTAGATACTTAGGGCCTGATTGATAGGAGGATTTTTGTTTTTGTTTTCAAAACAGTATAATTTTTTTTTTTCATAAAATTGAACTTGAAACTAGTTTTTACATAATAATTTTTATATTTTATGTGTTTGGCTCCCACTTTTAAGAACAATTTTCAAAATAATAAAAAAAAAAAATTGGAAGACTATTTCTATTTTTGAGATTTGGGAAAAAAAAATATTTACACAAAGCAACGTGCAGAATTTGTAAATTACTTCTTTTTTATAATGACTAGCCTCTGAGCACGTGCTCTTCTATTTTTTTTGGTAAATTTTAATAATTTGCATCAATTATAATTTGGGATTATTACATTTTTCAATCACAAAAAATTCCTAGGGGTGTAATGAGTATTATGCATATGTGGGTGAAATAATATTTTCATCACACCCCTAAGTTTTTTTTTTTTTTGTAATTGAAAAATGTAGTAATCTCAAATTATAATAGATACAAATTATTAAAATTTACCTAAAAAATAGAAGAGCCTCACATGCGTGCTCAAAGGCTAGTTTATAGTATACGCTTTTGTAGTAGTTTATAAAAATCTGAAGGTAGATAACAAAATATTTATGGATTTGCAACAATTAAAAAAAAAAAAAAAAAAGCAATAGTTGGACTTTAAATATTCTATGTATAAATTGCAAACACTAATCTTTTTTATAGATTAAGATAAACATGGAACTGGAAGTTAGTTTGTTTTTTATTTTGCACATAGGAAAGACATCCATTAACTATTTAAAATTTAAAATACTCAACTTCTACACAAATAAAAACTTTCACCACCACGCACATGTTCTCCCATTTGAATTGCGCGATTCAAGCTATCCTCTTAGAAATCTCTCTTACTCGGTTATCCTTAACTAAACTTAAAAATTTTAGATAAGTTAAAAATTAAAAATCTTAAGTTTTAACTTATCTAAAATTTCTTTCTTTCTCCAAAAAAAAAAAAAAAAATCCTTACACCTACACTTCTACACTGACGTTTTAGTATCCACTTAAAAGTACAAACTTAAGTCTTAATAAAAATTGGATAGGATAATAAAATATCATTTTTTTAAAAAAATAAAATAAAATTCTCTGCTAATTTTTTCCTAATCTCTCCCATTCTTTCTCCTAAATAAGGCGATTTTATATTTTTCAAGATAAAATTTTGCTATCAACAGGTAGTGGACATGACACCAAAATTGAATTGAAATCATATATTTGGGTGTGAATTTGTTTTGGTCATATTAGTGGTTCTAAAAATAAGGATGATTATCTCACATTGGTTGTGTGTGTCTAGTATCCATTGTTTATAACTCCAATCTACAACTATAAAGGTTAGACCATTTTGTAATTGTACTCTAGTTAGTAATGTATTATAAACCCGGTTTAAAACACTAATATTACTATTTTCGTGTGTGTTCTAATAAATATTACTGTTTACTTAAAAAAAAAATGTGCAATTTTTTTTTTTTTGGGATGGAATAAATGTGCAATTATTGATCTATCAATAAGTGTAAACCTCACATTGAAATAAATGAAAAATTATAACACTAATCCCAAAAAATAAGCTAATTAAAGAATGTAAGTGTTACACATATCAATAAACTTAGGCATAATAAAGCAATTATTTATTTTACAAAACAAAGAATTACTAAGGAGTTGTGCATGATTGAATGCAAGTTTTAACTTCTTCTCTCACCCAAACTCAACTAACACCAAACTATGATGCTTTGGCCTTAATGCAATCCACTAAAAATGTCATCCTGCATTTAAAAAAAAAAAAAAAAAAAAAATATACATGGTTGTTGTGTTTTTTATTTTTATTTTTTGATCATGTTAGAAATATTGTAGAGAAAAGTCTATAATTAAAAGGAAAAAAATGTAGAGAGATGTGAGGTAAAAAAAAAAAAGTGTTCAAACACCAAAATAACACAATAAATAAAAATATTAAAAGTAAAAATGATGCACTAATTCTTAATTATAGCATGTGTAAATTTGTAATGGTTAGTGGATTTAGCAACCATAAACAAATTCTCCAAAAAAATAAATAAATAAATAATAACGATACCTTGAAGAAAAGTTACTTACCTTTTAATGAAATAAAGCAAAGTACGTAGAACAATTTTTTTCACTTCAACTGTAGCACACTTCAATGGATGTAGCACTCAAAAAACGTGTTTTTCTCTTCTAATTTTTGGCGTGTTTCTGTCTTCTATTCAATTAAACTACACGTATGCTACTTTTATACAAAGAATTAGCCGCTTGATATAAATTGTATTTCAATTAGGAATAGGAATAGTAATCTTTGATAAACGATTGAGAAGAGTTTTTGTAGATGTGCAACTAACAAAAATTCTATTTAAATTAGGAATAATAGGAATAGGAAGAGTTTTTCTTTTGTGAGAAGTTATATTGAGAACTTTTATTGTACACGTAATAGAGTAATGGGAAAAGTTCTATCGAGAACTTTTATTGTACACATAAATTAAAGAGTAATGGGAAGTGTTTTTGTTTGTGAGAAGTTCTATTCAAATAACGTGGGGAGGTAAATACGTGGAGTGTTTTTTAAGCTATTGAGTATTTTTAGGGAATCCTCTTAATTTATCAGATAATTTGTGATTGTGGGAGAGTGGTAGTTTTATTCGAAATTTTAGCATTTGAACATTAGTATTTTACTTGAGTATTTTTTTTTTTATTTTTTTATTGAAGAGTATTTAAACGTGTAGTTATCCACAAATTTGAAAAAAAAAAAAAAGGGCTAGGGTAGGCTTTTTTGGATAGAAAGTGGGATAGTTTTTTTTTTTTTTTTTTCAAGTTAAGAACGTGGGTAGATAAATATTTTTGTAATAGGGTAGATAACTTATTTCATAGAACGTGGGGATTTTTTTTTTTCATTAGGTTTCTTTTTTATTTATTTATTTTTATGAGATGGTTTCTTGTTTTTAATTTTTAAAAAGAAGTTAAAAGCAGTTTAAATTGTAATCAAACTTGTATATATCTATTTAGTTTTTTTTTTTTTTTTTGGATAAACTTGAGGATGTTTTAAATTATTTCTTTTCTTTGAAGATAAAAATGGGGTTCATTTTTTTTTTTAAGGAAAAAAAAAATAACAACAACAACAACAACAAATTTATAGTTGCATTGAAGAAGTGGGTTAGTGGAAGAGTAATCCTATATTGTAGGAAATGTTTTAGGTGAGAATTAAAGACATATTTTTTTAGTGTTATCTTCAAGTTTAGGCCATACTTAGACGTAGGCTGTAGGGGTATTTTAGAATATAAAAAATCCGGTCCAAATAGGGGAAGTCCCTTAAATAGTAGTATAGATAATAGTTAAGCTCCTTTACGTTTTATTAATTATTATCAATAAATCATAATAGTAGTTACATTTTTTCTCACCTCTCTATATATATATATATATATGCAAACCATAACGTGAAGTCCACAAGTATAAGAGTAATATTCAACCATACAAAAATTTATAGGTGTGCACGGATTACAAAGTTTAGCCAACTGAGGGCTTAAATCTGCTTAAAGAAAGAGAGGTTTGCACCTTAGTCCAAATAGTGTTGTGTAATCTCTTCTAAATAAATAATATTTACAAATATATATATATATATATATAATTTTTCTTATTCTATTTCTCTTTTGCTATATCTATTATTATTGTGTATGCACTAACAAAAAATAAACAAATTAAACATAGGCTTGTAAACAAACAACATCACATGATTCATATGGATCATATTAAGCAAAGGAGTAGATCATGGGATGGATACCATACATTGCTTAAGGATCACAGATTTTAGGTTATTTAACAAACTCCTTCAGTGCGTACAACATAGATTCAGATTAAGAGAACAACAGAAATTGAAGAACCCAACAATACTAAAATAATTACAACTCAAGAACAAAATATTTTAAAAAAAAAAAGTTTTGAGAACAAAGTTAAAAACTAGTTTCTGCCTTAGTCATTGTTAGAGAAAGAAGTTTTGAAGACTTAGAAAACGTGAAAAGTTTCTTTGTGTGAGATTAGAAAATAGAAAATAGGGTTTTAGAACACATGGAGCCAAAAATCAACTCTCTCTAGATAGGTTTTTGGATGGAGGCATAAGGTGAGTGTGTATATATAATATATATATATATATATATATATATATATGTAAACTAGGGTTTTCTGGGTCTTTTAGAGGCTTTTGGACGTTCCCAAGTGTTTAGAGGGTTGTCCAACCCGAATACTCAAACTTTGGGGCCCTAAATTTGAAAAATGGTGTTCTAGGAATGATGCTGTGCTCATAGCCTCGTGAAGGTGAGTAATTAGAACCCTAATCTGATTGCATTGATGACCCAAAATTCAAATGGCTATAATTCAATCATTTTAAATTTGAATCAGGAAATTTTTTTTTGTCCAAGTTGAAGCCCAAGATGTCCAATTTCCAATGGAAAAAGCCACATTTTGAAATTATTTATGATTAAAAAGTTTTGGTCAAAATAGTGAGAAAATGTTATTTTTCAGCATCATTTTCAAAGGAATTTGAGCACTTTTTGAGCACTTTTGAGTTACGATTACCTTTGAACCATTGAGAACACTTTAATTAACCTTAGTTGAAATATATGAAACTCATCATTAGGACTGGGGACTAAAGATTATTAATGGTTATAAAATAAGGTGTGTATTTATATCTTGTATTGTAAATTATTTAATCTTTGAATTTATATATTGTATAATATTAAAAGGTACCTTTTTAAGAGATTTTCTTTTTTTTGAGAAACAAGAGGAGCAAATATTAAAAGGTAGATTGGAGTCATTAAACTAAACGTAAATTTAAAAAAAATGTAAGTTTAAAAGACGTTTAACTCCACTAGAATTTCAGAAGGAGATGTGAAAAATTAAAACTTTATAAAAAAATTATAAAAACAAAAAACTCCCTAGAAGGCTAGAAGTGCACGGCTTCCTCTAGACTGCAGAAAATGCTAACAAATTAATATTAAAAAAAAAAAAAAAAACACCAACAAAGCTTGGCTCTGCATGAAGTTGTGATCAATTGTCTAATTATATTTTGAGAGAGAGAGAGAGAGAGAGAGAGAGAGATTTTCTTGTAAAGTTAATTAAGTGGGGGTCTAAATCCTAATTTAACCTTAGTGTAAAGGAAACTTTTCTTGAAAAAGTATCAGAGGAGGCTGCAGCCCCCTCAAGGCCAAAATGAGACCTTGTTCATGGGTCCACATGACTCTTTTACGTATATAACCTTAAAGACTTAAAGTCATAACAACTTAGTAAAGTTGTCGGCAATGAATTGATTTTTCTCTTTATATTTTTCGTACTGTTAAAGAAAATGTCTTATGTTTTTGTGGTATGAACAAACATGTACATGGCGTATGTACAAACTTGAGCGTGTTGTAATTTCTCAAAAAAAAAAAAAAAAAACTTGAGCGTGTTGTATGTATAAACATGTCCATACTTGAAATAGTGTGCATGAGTATGCCAAGCAATTCCACAATAGTAACAAAAATGAGTAGTCTTAGGACTACTTTTATTCTTCAAAGGAAGTCTAAATGCAAACTTACACTCTCAATTAAAATTTGATTTGATGTGACCAATGATACCATAACGGTGACACCTGGATACAAAATCAGTTTTTTCTTATTGGCTACTATCTATGACTTGTACACCTGTCACGTTGTAATTAACATGAAGATTAAGTTACTATGTTAGTTGTAGTCGTTGGCACGGCAGCAACTTTCTACAAAGCTCTCTTACTTTTTTCGTATTATATACAAACAGAATAATAATTAGTTTGATTAATTAATAAGAATTAGATATTTTCTCTTAATTTTTGATAAACCACATGAGGGTGTTGACCATGTATTAGTCGAAATGTAAAGCTATTATTTACTGTTGGAATTGATCATCATCATACAAATATGGCCTGCAACACAGCCGCCACAAGGCTGGTCTCTTTTGAGGTGTGGTAGGAGTAATATTATGCACGTTATGAATTATTATGTTATTAATCAAAGTAACTTAAAAAAAAAAAATCAAGCTGGCCATTTCTATTAGTTTGAGGATTTTTTTTTTTCAAAATGAAAAATGGATGGAAAATTGATTAGAATAAGAAAATAAACTAAAACAATTTTTTGTTGGTATGTACAAAATGACATTTTTTTTTTAATTACATTAAAAAATAGGGTGTGTGGCTTTCCTTGAAAACCACATGACATTTTTTTTTTTACAATTTTTCATTTTCATTTTCACTCGATTCATAAACTTCTCTTCACCCAATTCGAATATTTGTTCAACCCAACCTCAGGGATGAGGGCTTATAATGAACAACTATCTACAGGGCCTACACTTTATTATAGGGAAAGTCCAATTTTTGAATTATGGGCGTAAGCGCCCACGACGAGTGGTTATCTCATGGGAAGTATGCTTGGTCGAGTGAATCGAGTAAAGGGTAAAAATGGAATTGCAACCTAGATTAGGTCTAAGAACCATAGGTATAGCACCCATATGTGAAGGACTAATTACCAGAGCATGTGTCCAGAGTTTAGGTAGGGGATGGGAAAGTGTTAGGCACCCAACTCCACCTGACCCGTAGATCGGTCTCCATTTATTGTGTTCTAAATCCTAACCCCATCAAAAAGTCCTCTAATAGATTATTCTACACACACACACACACACACACACACACAGCATATCCTAACATGCATCTAACACATAACATTGAATATCTCTATCATGCGTATTTTGTCCGGCTCCGATTCATGCGTCAAATCAAAGAACAAAAAATTGGAAAATGTGCAAAATTATGAATTTCAAAGCCAAAAAGGCTAAAAGTAAGTACAATGTGTTTGAACGGTGAATAAAAAAAGTCAAGATGATTGAAAAATCCATTTTACAACAATTTATACCTAAACCCTAATTGGGTATGGTCAAAAGGTTGACTTTTTACTCCGACCATTGGATTGTGATGAAATTTAGACTATCTCATAGGGCATATGTTTCCCTTCAAAACGATAGTTTACGGGCCAAAATTGGAGTTAAAACAGATGAGATATCAATAAAATACCTAAAACCCTTATAAAATTTTCACTATTTTTTAAGGAAAATTTGCAGTTTTTTACATAATTTCATGCAATAAACTGTACCGATTGGGCAAGAACTGGAACGAGTAGGCTGGACCATCTTGAAGAAACTAGTCTTAGCTATCCACAACAATTCAAAGCATGATGGTTGAAAAGTAAGATTTAGGTTCGAGTCTAACCTTAAAAGCTCCCCTCAGCACAACCATTCTCTACACATGAGAAGTAAGATTTGATTTTTCTCATAAACCTTTTAAGGGAGAAGATCGTGTGGGACTCATATATCTGTGAGACAATGATCCATGAAACCAGCGCAGGAGATATCATCTTTTTTTACGAAGGACATTTATCCTTTTTTTTTTTAAGGAACTCATATACAAATACAATTGATTTCGTTTTTCTTGCTTTTCATGTTTGATTTCTTTTACAATTAACATTTATCCATTATCTTCATTCAATTTTTTCTTATGAATTCATTCTCAAAGTTTGTCAAAGCCTCTACGATTTCACAAGTCATGAGTCCTAACATTTAGATGTCTCTCAAAATTCAATCGTTTTCACTAATCCTCGCATACAATACCACATGCAAACCAAAACTCGGAAGCATGCCTGGTGGCAAAATGGATTCTTGTTCAAGCCTTTCTCGGTTGGTTGCTGAGATGGGTTGCTGTGGGGTGTAAATATTTTCGTTTAGGCATATCGGTTTGCCATCAAGTCTCACTCTATTTTTCTTTTTTACCCTAAAATAATATTGATCTCTGACTTCTCGTCATTTTTGAAGATTTATTTGAGGTA
>NW_027070120.1:375404-381801 GCF_002906115.3 Quercus suber
GTATAAGCACCCATATGTGAAGGACTAATTACCAGAGCATGTGTCCAGAGTTTAGGTAGGGGATGGGAAAGTGTTAGGCACCCAACTCCACCTGACCCGTAGATCGGTCTCCATTTATTGTGTTCTAAATCCTAACCCCATCAAAAAGTCCTCTAATAGATTATTCTACACACACACACACACACACACACACAGCATATCCTAACATGCATCTAACACATAACATTGAATATCTCTATCATGCGTATTTTGTCCGGCTCCGATTCAGCGTCAAATCAAAGAACAAAAAATTGGAAAAATGTGCAAAATTATGAATTTCAAAGCCAAAAAGGCTAAAAGTAAGTACAATGTGTTTGAACGGTGAATAAAAAAAGTCAAGATGATTGAAAAATCCATTTTACAACAATTTATACCTAAACCCTAATTGGGTATGGTCAAAAGGTTGACTTTTTACTCCGCCCATTGGATTGTGATGAAATTTAGACTATCTCATAGGGCATATGTTTCCCTTCAAAACGATAGTTTACGGGCCAAAATTGGAGTTAAAACAGATGAGATATCAATAAAATACCTAAAACCCTTATAAAATTTTCACTATTTTTTAAGGAAAATTTGCAGTTTTTTACATAATTTCATGCAATAAACTGTACCGATTGGGCAAGAACTGGAACGAGTAGGCTGGACCATCTTGAAGAAACTAGTCTTAGCTATCCACAACAATTCAAAGCATGATGGTTGAAAAGTAAGATTTAGGTTGAGTCTAACCTTAAAAGCTCCCCTCAGCACAACCATTCTCTACACATGAGAAGTAAGATTTGATTTTTCTCATAAACCTTTTAAGGGAGAAGATCGTGTGGGACTCATATATCTGTGAGACAATGATCCATGAAACCAGCGCAGGAGATATCATCTTTTTTTACGAAGGACATTTATCCTTTTTTTTTTTAAGGAACTCATATACAAATACAATTGATTTCGTTTTTCTTGCTTTCATGTTTGATTTCTTTTACAATTAACATTTATCCATTATCTTCATTCAATTTTTTCTTATGAATTCATTCTCAAAGTTTGTCAAAGCCTCTACGATTTCACAAGTCATGAGTCCTAACATTTAGATGTCTCTCAAAATTCAATCGTTTTCACTAATCCTCGCATACAATACCACATGCAAACCAAAACTCGAAGCATGCCTGGTGGCAAAATGGATTTTTGTTCAAGCCTTTCTCGGTGGTTGCTGAGATGGGTTGCTGTGGGGTGTAAATATTTTCGTTTAGGCATATCGGTTTGCCATCAAGTCTCACTCTATTTTTCTTTTTTACCCTAAAATAATATTGATCTCTGACTTCTCGTCATTTTTGAAGATTTAATTTGAGTGTTTGGTACTACTGCATTGTTTTGGTTTTGGAATCTTGTGCTCTCTTCGGTTCTCAAGAAATTATAAAAAGGATTTTATGGATTTCAGTTTTTTAGGATTTTATATTAATTGATATGAGTTTTTCCTTATATTAGTATTGTTGTTTCTAAATAAAATAAAGAGAAAAATGAAAAGTTGATGGAAAAAATGGATTAAAATTGAAAATAAAATAAATTTCTTTTATTGACATGTACAAAATGATGTCGTTTAATTGAATTAAAACTATGTTATTTATACTGTTGCACACCCTTAGTGTGATAGTCACTTTACAAATATAAATGTTTGTGGGGTATGGGCGGAGAAGGGGAGAAGGGCTGAGGTTCAAGTGTTCAAGAGGGAGTTTTACGCACATATACACTTAGATTAAGTTAGAATAAAATTTCTATCTTGTATTAATAAAATTATTTAAAAAAAAAAAAAAACTTATGTCATTTATGAGTTAAAGTGGCACTCAACGAACGACTAGGTACGACAAATTGGCAGATATAAGGAAACCTAAACAATACTTAATGTGAGGGGAGTGAATCAAAATTTTGAATATTTATGGGCCAAATTTAAAATTATCACAAACTCTAAGCATGTAACTTGCAATTTAAAAAAAAATTAAACATTTAGGATTTTATAGCTAAAGCAGTAGCAGAATTTCTAAATAATGTATTTTCATATATATATATATATTAATAGGGGTGTAATTTGTAATTTACTCAAATATTTATCTATACTACTAATAAGATGATTCCCCTATTTGAGTTTCATAATTTAGAAAGTTTAAATAACAGGGTTAGATATGTAAAATTACTACTTTAAAAACTTATAGATTTTAGATAAATTTTTTTTTTAAACCACTTTTTTACCTTTGACGCTTCTCCCTCCCCACGTTTCTTTAACAATTTTTTATTTGAAGAACAAGTTTTTTTTAAGATAATTTCAAATGGTTTTTTTCCCCTTCTCTCATGTTAGTCTCTCTCTCTCATGTTAGTCAAGTTCAAAATGTTATCACTTCTCATGGGATACTTACCCTTCCCCTTAATTAAGAAATTGTTTCTCCTTAATTACTATCATAAAAAAGAAATCCTACCAAAATACATTACTTTCTCCAAAACAAATAATATACTATTTTGAATACACTATTTTTTTTAGCTAACTGTTTATTTTAATTCAAAGATAACCTTTTATCCATATCCCTTAAAATTAGGCACTTCCATTTCTCCTTATTTCTTTTGAATGGCAAGTCAACTGCCAAAATCAAATATAAATAAATGTATTTCTTCCTCTTGTTTAATCTATAAAAAAAATAAAAATAAAAACTCTCCCTTTCTCTCTCAAAGGAAGGAGTTGTCTTTTCCTACAAGCTAATTCTCTTAGTGTTGTTTCTTCTTCTTTTTTTTTTAATTGTTTTATTGCTATATGATTTTGATTTATTTGCTAAAGAAATTGTAAGAAAAAGATTTGAAATAATAAACATTGTATTGTTGCCACACCTTTTGTCTTTATTTTAAATCAATGTAGGTCACAACTGCTGTATTTTAGTTAGTATAACTATTTTTAGGGTTCTTTGAGCAATTACAGTTGTTGTATATCTGGTTTTGTGGGGGCAAAATTAAGAAACTAAGGACCAAATGAGGTTGAAGTCAATGACAAAGCTTTAAGGGATGGCACCATTTTCTTAACATATTTGTTTTGTTTTTTTCTTTTCTTTTCTTTTTACTATGTGAATAGTTTTTTTTTTCGTTCTTTTTCTCTCTTTTTTTTTTTTTTTTTGTAATTTTGTAATTTTGTAACTGTTGAACTATAGAATTTTGGGTAAAAAAGTGTAATTATTTACTTTATTTTATTGCAATTGGTTTGTCCATGATCATAGGTTCTAGAATGAACGGACATGGAAATAGGAGAGATAAAGTAGGATGAAATCCCTAATTTTGTAATTTTGTAATTTTGTAACTGTTGAACTATAGAATTTTGGGTAAAAAAGTGTAATTATTTACTTTATTTTATTGCAATTGGTTTGTCCATGATCATAGGTTCTAGAATGAACGGACATGGAAATAGGAGAGATAAAGTAGGATGAAATCCCTATAAAAAATAAGGTCATGAGTTGATGCTTAATATTAGTAGGAGAATATGTTAATACCCAATTGTGATTAATGAAAAAAAAAAGGCTAATATATATTTTATGGACGTGTTTATCCATATGAAATGAAAATATTTATTAATATACACACACAATAATGTGTCAAAAAAAAAAACATATATATATTTACACACACAATAATTCATGTTTAGTTTGATTCATCATCAAACAAATAATGTTCAAGAATTCCTTAGTGACACAATAATTCAATATCTTTTTGACGAGTTAATGAGATAATCCATGAAGTTTACATAGTCAATGAAATAATAGAGATAATTATCACCATATTGCTCTAATGTAATTATATTTTTGAAGTTGAAATCTGAGTGATTGTCTATTATCAATAATAGGATTTGTATTTGCCTATTGTTGAATTTTATATCAAATAAGTTTTCTAATGACTTCTTTAACTTGACTTCAGCCTCCAAAAATTACGTGGCACAATGCATTAACTCACAGTTTTCCGTATCATGTGCAATTCTTGGAAATGAAGGACTTTTTTTTTTTATGCACCATACCAAGTAGGGGTTTGGCTTATTTTCAGTACTTTTTCAACTAGACATCTTATTTTATTTTTAATATATAATAGCAAGTGGTAGTAGATTTTAATCTCTAAGATTTATTAAAATAAAAGGAGATTCCAGTTAAAAAAGCATTAGAGGTAAGCCAAACCCACCAAGAAGTTGGTCATTATTTTTGATTTAATTATCTACAATTAATTCATGGATATAGTTTTCAAAACCAAAGAACTTCAAGGCAAGATGAAAACATTTATATTGCATAATACGAACCTCATTCATTGTAAACAACTTAAATAGAACAATGAATAAGGTGAGTTGATGCAGGATTTTTTCTCTCCCTCTTATGGAGCTCTCCCTCTCGTAACTAGTACGAGTTCTCCCTCCCTTGGCTACGTGCAAAGGGTAACTTCTTCCATTTTTACTAAGAAAGAATGGAGGATGAGGTGTGTGATAGTCTAGACAAGATGAAGTTAACTGCTGAAGAGGAAGAAACTATTGCTATCTCTAATGAAGGAAGAAAGGAAGCCATTGAAAGTTGTCATTTGAGCTTGATTGGAAAATTCCTTACATGTAAGTCCTATAATAAACTGGCTGCGAAGAATACTATAAGGAGAGCATGGGGTTTGAATGAATCAATGCAAATCCTTGAAGTAGGGCTGAATCTCTTCCAGTTCAAATTTCAATCCGAGTTTGATTTGGATCGGATTTTGAGAGGAGGCCCTTGGACATTTGATAATCAATTATTATTATTGAAATGGTGGAATAGAGGCATGACTGTGGGAAAGATACGACTGGAGGCTGCATCACTTCGGGTCCAAATATGGGGGGCATCGTTTGATATGGTTTCCCCTCAAGTTGCGAAGGAAGTTGGGAGTCGATTCGGTGAGGTAGAGGAGGGGGAATGGAAGAAAAAAAAGAATGATCTCAACATGTTTATGCGAGTCCGAGTGGCCCTACCAATCTCAAAACCTATTCGAAGGGGTGGCTATATAGCTGGTTCAGATGGTGTGAAGTCATGGATCTCTTTTAAGTATGAGCGGCTGCCCATTTTTTGCCACTACTGTGGAATACTAGGCCATGATCTGAAGCACTGTGCTGCCCATTATGCTGTGGAGAAAAATGGAGGTTGAATAGAATATCAATATGGTGATTTTCTAAGGGCAGTGGGGGGTCGTCCAAGAGCTTCAGGTATTAGAGAAGTAGGTCAAAGTTCTGTCTCTGAGGAAGGAACGGGCTGTGAGGCAGAGAAGAGGGTTGTCCATGCAGAGCAAGGAGGGCCGGTGGGGACGATGGCGGCACATGTATTCAGTCATGAAAACCCTAGGGTAACGGATAAGGATAGTGCCGTGATTCAGGGAAAAGGAATAGATATTGTGCACGCTGACAGCTCGGAAATAAATGCCCATGCACACACAACGGATACAAATTCTGCACTAAAGGAAATCGTCCCTAAATTTCAGCAGGATGACCATCTAGTCACGGATTTCTCTGAAGTTGAGGAAACGGGTGTGATTAATAATAAAAGAGGTGGAGATCACGTGAAGTCTATTTCATTAGAAAACCATAATTTCAACGCTGGAAGTTTTTCTTCAACCTCGATTCAGATTGGGCCTAGCCAACTAAAGCCCAAAAGTACATGGACCCGTATAAACAGAATGGATTTTGGCTTAGGTGGTTTCACCAACTCAATTACACTACCTGGTCTGGGCAAAAGAGATGTACGTGAAATACAGGGGATGCAGTTTGAAGAGCAGAAGCTGAAGAAAGGTAGACTGAGCACTGAGGAGGATATCAACAATGATGGATCGGCGGGGGTGGAGAGCCACCCTTGCCGGGAGCAATGAGGCTGTTAAGCTGGAACTGCCAAGGACTTGGGAACCCTTGGACAGCTCGAAGCCTTCACAAGATTGTGAGGGAACAAGTTCCCACGGTATGTTTTCTTATGGAGACAAGACTTGATAAAGACAGGTTTGATAATTTGTATGGAAACTTACCGTTTCAAAATAAAATCATAGTTAAACATCTGGAGTCTGGAGGAGGGTTAGCCTTTTTATGGAAGAACGAAGCTAGTTTGGAGGTAATTAATTTCAATGTTAACCATGTTTTGGCAAAAGTCACGGAAGAAGATGGGTTTGTGTGGTATTTAACAGGTTTCTATGGGTGGCCAGAAGCGCAGCAAAAAGAAAATTCTTGGAGATTGTTGAAGCATTTACAATCCTTTGTAGTGGGACCATGGGTGGTAATTGGAGACTTTAACGCTTTTTTACAAGCTTCAGAAAAGAAAAGTGCCAAGCAGCCACAGTTTTCTCAGATTGAAGCCTTTAGGGAGGC
>NW_027070121.1:0-121770 GCF_002906115.3 Quercus suber
TTTTTTTTTTTTTTTTTTTTTTAAGTGGCCATAATGGGATTGACTCTTGGCCTGTATCTTTACTGTCCCAACTGTAAAGTACTGTACTTTCTGTAACCTATATTTTTTAGTTAAATTTTTTTAATTAATGCAAACTCCGAGGGTCCGACTCATGCATATTTGTCTTAAATCTAACCCTCATATATAGTTCATTGTCTTAATTTTACTTGAATTATTCTTTTAAAGGATCATATCTGAATCATTCATCATACAATTGAGAATTATATATGCAATTATGCAACGACCATTGTGGGTATGTTAATTAACTTATATGTTTTCTTTATTTTTGGTTCTAGTCACAGTTTCTTTCATGTCCCAACAATATTCTTCATTTTTATGCACCCGTGTATCTGGCATCATTATTTTTAAACTATTAGCTTTGCTAAGTAGAATGTTTTGGAAAGCTGTAAGAGATTGAACAGGAAGATTCTTAAATTGTGTGATTACTGAGATTGTTTTACTCAATCTCACTATTCTACCTTTTGTTCCGGTTGTACTTGTATTCTGTTAGGTTATGAGATCGTGGGTTGGCAAACATGGAGCAAAACTGTTTTAGAGTGTACTTTTAGAAAGTCTTAAGTGTTGCTAAATTTACTGCTCAGAAACTAGAATTCAATGTGCTGCTCGGCACCTACTCAATTCCTCTTCAATTGATCGAGTCGTAAAAATTTCAAATAATTGAACTAAGGCTCAACTGATCAACAGCTAGTCAGCCCATCAATTGATTAGGGTTCTGGTTCTACAAGTCATAGTATATAAGCAAACTCTAATGCACATTTGACTAAGACTTTGAAGGTGCTCTTTTGTAATCTAAAAGGTTATGTGCCTTTTGCTTTGAAAGATGTGTTAGGAACATATGTCACTATTTTATGTAGTTGGCTAATCCTTTGACAAAACGCACTTTACTTGTATTTGGGTAGATCTAAGTTGTGTTTAATACTTGAAGAAACATGTTGTTCAAGTCTAGTATTAAAATCATGAAGATTGGACCAAGAAACAAGTGAAGAAAATGTGTTCATTAAAGTTAGACAGATAGCTCAACACACGTGGACAGATAGCCCGACAGCTTCTCGACACCTTCTCGATAGCTGGCTATCTATCGAGCTCTTAAGGTATTTCTTATCGCAATCTCGACACCTTTTCGACAGTTGGTGGATCGATCGAAAAATCCTCTATCTTCTTGATAGCTCCTTGATAGCTTCTCGACACCTAGCTATCTATTGAGGTTTAAAGCTCGACACCTCCTCGACACCTCCCGATTGATTGAGGTTACAGGAAATCAGAATTTTCAGATCTGATTTTTGGGCCAGGCTTATGTATTTGTGTAGGGTTTCTTTTCTCACAACCCTAGACCTATATAAGGCTTATTTTAGAGGTTATCACATAAGAGAATATGAGGAGAACATATGCAAAAGGTGACTAGTGCCTTATTCTATCTGAAAGAAGCTACTGTGTCTTTGCACCTTAGGGTTTTGTAACCAAGTGCTTTGTAATCTTCATTGTTGATAAAGTGAAGAACTTTGCAACTAACATTTTTCTTTCTTAAGTTGGTGAGTGAGTCACGTATTGAGATTCGAGCAAAGGAGTTAGTCACATACTGGGATCCATGCAACATTAAAGGGTGGCGTTCATATATTGAAGAGTTCAGAAGTTCAAAAGTGATAGAAGGTTTCTGCTGTGAGTTCATTTACGGGGATTGTAGAGTCTAGGGACAAAGGTTTTGTACTAGATCTGAAACTTCTTGAACATATGTCATTTGTTTATGTAAATTGGCTAATCCTTTGACAAAATGTACTCTATTTGTAATTGAGTAGTTCTAGGTGTTTTTAATACTTCAAGAAACAAGGTTTCAAGATCAAGTGTTGAAGTTATCAAGTCTGTCCAAGAAAAACAAGCTGAAGTGCAAATTCATTAAAGCTCGACACCTGCTCGATAACTCCTCAACACCTTGTTATCTTTCGAGATTTATAAAATCAGATTTTCTGATCTGATTTCTTGGGATCCGTGAATGTGTCTTTGGGCCTTCTTTTCTCCTAACCCTAGAGATATAAAAGGATTATTTTAAGAGCCGTCAAATTGTACATAAGTTGCACAAGCATTGAGCAAACTCTGTTTAAGCAATTTGTGATCAAAGACGAAGTTCTTGACCTAGTTCATCTTTTTTGAAAAAGTTGCTGTGTATTTGCATAAAGGGTTTTGTGACCAAGCATCTTCTCGATCTTCATCGTGTAGGATGAACTGAAGAACTTTGCAGCCAACCTCTCCTTCAAAGTTGGTGTTGAAGTCACGTACTGGGATCCGCGCATTGGTTAGTCACGTACTTGGAAGCCGTGCATTAAAGATGGGAACTGTCACTACAGAATAAGTCCAATTGGGTATTGGGGTAAGGGTTTAACTGTAGGTTGGTAAGGTACTTAGGATTCCTTTACTTGTAATCGCTTGTTGTAATAATAGTGAAGTTTCGGGAGTGGTGACCTGAAAATCACCCAGTGAGATTTTTGCCGTCAGGTTTTTCTCTATTCGTAAACAAATCATCGTATCATTTAATTTCCGCTGCATATTTAGTTATTAGGTGATTTATTTGTGCTACCACGCGTTTGCATGATAAATTAATTAATTAATAACTTGGCTAATTAATTAATTAATTTCTATCACAAGGGGTCAATTCAGTTTATGGCCTATCAAGTGGTATTAGAGCAGGCACACTCTGATTATGTTTAATCTTTGCTGTGTTGATCCATTAACCCCTACTTGTCGTGGATAGAGGACAGTCATTAATCATACCTCCTTTATTTGATGGCACTAACTATGCATACTAGAAAGTACGCATGAGAGTTTTCTTGCAGTCTTTAGATGAGAAGGTGTGGCAAGCTGTAGAGATTGGCTGGACCAAGCCAAAAGAAGCGCCAGCCGATTGGGATGAAGCCAAGATCAAGGCGGCAAATTTCAACACCAGAGCGTTGAATGCCCTATTTAGTGCAATCACCAATGAGGAGTTCAAGAAGATATCCTCTACTGAAACTGCAAAGGAAGCATGGACCATCCTCCAGACAACCTATGAGGGTACAAAGGCTGTCAAGGATTCAAAACTTCCAAGACTCATTACAAACTTTGAAGAAATAAAGATAGAGGAGGATGAGTCATTTGATGAGTTCTATGCCAAGCTCAAGGACATAGTGAACTCAGCCTTCAATCTTGGGAAAACCATTCCTGAACCCAAGATTGTGAGGAAGTTGTTCAGATCTCTACTTGAGAGATTTTATGCCAAAATTACGTCGATAGAAGAATTGAAAGATATTGACAAGATTCCTTTGACTGAGCTGGTTGGAAACCTACAGACCTATGAGCTAGGGTTGACCAGAATTGACAAGACGGGTAAAGGCAAGAGTATGGCCTTGAAGGTAAAGAGCAGTGATACAGATGAGTCTTTCGATGATAAGATTTCAAGATTAAGTTCTACATTACAAGGCAGTTCAAGAAGTTTATGAAGAATGTCAATGGGAGGAGCTTCGACGAGGACCGCAGACAATCCAATTCTTTTCAGTTTAAGGGGCAAGATAAAGGGAAAAAGGATGTTAAGGATGACGGTCAGTACACTGTTCCTATAGGACCAAAGTGTTTTAGATGTCATGGATTCGGTCACATGAAGCATGAATGCCCTACATATCTTAAGAGCATTGGGAAGAGTAAGGCACTTGCTGTAACCTTGAGTGACACTGAGCCTGAAGATGATTCCGACAAAAAGGATGACGGAATCTTAAATGTCTTCATTGCCATAGTCAATCCTTCTGAAGGGATTGTTGAAGAAGTGGACGAAGAAGAAGAATTGGTGGAGTCCAAATTTTAGAAGATGGATGATCAAGATGATATCCATACAGCCTATGAGAAGTTTACAAGCTCTCTAAGAATCATGAGAAATTATATAGGCTAGTCACCAAGAAGCTCAGTGATGTGGAACTTGATTGTGAAGAGTTGTCCACAAAGTTTGATGAGGCGAATCAAACTATTGGAGCGCTGAGGTTTGAGAACAATTTCTTGGTTGAGAAGACCAAGAAGTTTGAAGCGGAGCTGTTTCAAATTAGGGCTCAATTGAAGAGGACTTCAAGTACAAAGCTTGATGAAATGCTCAGCATTTAGAAATCTGCTTCGGGTCGAACAGGTTTAGGGTATAGTATTTCTTCCTCTCATATTGCTTTTGCTAGTGCTATTGTTTTTGTTTCTCCTACTAATAACACTGAAATTGAGAACATTGATGATAAAACTAAATTAGCTAGTGAGAACTTAGACAATAGTAAATCTATCTTAGGAGCACCACCTAAGCAGGATAAGAAAGATGCTAAAAACCCTAGGGTTAAGAAGGCTAGCTCTCAAAAGTCTAAACAAAATAAGCAGCATCTCTGTCATCATTGTGGAGCTGCGTCATACTCGACCAAATTGCTATAAGTGGTTAGCCACTCAACAGAGCAACGACATGATCGCGTCTAGAAGCCAGAATTAGCTTCAATCCTCTCTCTTGCTCCTTTTGGTGATCTTCTTAAAGCCCTCATGTTCATTTCAAACTTGAATGGTTTCAATTCTTTCCCCTCACTGCCGGTTCAAGGATTTAATCAAAGGAAAGGCTCTTCCAAGATGTGGAAAAAAAAGGACTCTAAGTGATTTCATCACTTTCTTCTATCTTCTTGTTTTTTGTTTATTACATCACTTGTGTGTTTTGCATTTATTTTGAGTCAGTCTAGTTCTATGCTTTGCTTTGTTTAACATGTTTTTATGTGTTTACTTTCAGTTTTGTTTATTTTGTTTTTGATATAAAAATAAAAAAAAAATTGAAAAAAAAATACAAAAATAGTGTGTGTTTTGTGTACTTTGGTACTTGTATACCTTGGATGACCATTGAAACAAAGTTTCTAAACTTTGTATCTTTTATAACTTAGATGAGCATTTCTATGCACAATTAAGCAAGTGAGGTTTGTGACTTTTATTTGTGAAGAGTAAGATTAAGTTATCTCTTAAACTTAACACTCGTATCACTCTTTTAGATGAGTAGGACTAGAAAATCCTAAGAGAAAGGCATAAATAACTATCTCACTACTGTTGCCCGCCAATCATAATATGACATCTGTATGCTTCGATATAGCAAAAGTGCAGTGTCAAATACACCCGTATGCTTCGGCATAGCAAAAGTGCAGTGTCAAATGCTTAACATCTTGGGTATTTTTTTTCTCTCTTTTTATGTCCATGCATGATATGCTAAAATAAAAGAAAATATGCAAAGAAAAATAAAAAGCAAAGAGATAAAAAATGCTTTAAATATGGTTGCAAGCGTGTATTCTAGGAGATGTGGGAGTTATAGGATGTAACTTGAAGGTGATAGTCCCCATCAAACAGTTATGATTGTGTGTGAGTTAAAGTTATTTTCTCATATCTCAGATCGTCATAACATGTATGCACATATGCAATCTTGCGATGTTTTTCACACACAACATGCAATATTCTTTGCTGCTCTTGATACATGTGCAGGTACAATGTAATTTGGCAATCACAAAAGTTTTACATGTGCTAATATATGCTCACTAAACTGTCTTGACTTATTTTTGAAAAATAAAATTGGTTAGACTTCTTTAGTGTGTGTGTGTCTTTAAGGATCCATGTGCTTAAATTTCTGTTGAGAGATGATTTTGAGAGCTTAATATGTTAATTGGATCATTGGTTGAGGTGCATGTTGGATTGCATTCATGTCTATGTTTTTCACTTCTCGAAAAACTGTTTTTAAAAACTGGCTCGACACCCCTTTGACACCTCCTTGATTCCTTGTTATCTGTCGAGCTTCTCAAGTCTTTTTCTTATCGTAATCTCGATACTTTCTCGACACCTGATGGATCGATCAAGAAAGTTCCTGCCTCCTTGATACCTTCTCGGAAGGTGATTCTTGTTCCTCGATACTTCTTGACACCTGCAGCTGTTGAAGGCCATTTTCTCGACACCTACCTCGACAGATGTCTCGACACCTCATCTGTCGAGAATTACTGATGCTCCTATATAAGCTTCTGTCGCGATCTGGTTCTCATTTTCTCGATCTCTCTTGATCTGTCTGCGGCTGTTCATCTCCCAAACTCCTTTTTCTCACTAAAAACTTTCAACCCACGTGATTGTCATCCTTCCTTGCTTCAAATCACTTGGTATGATCTCTTTTTTATTTATTCTTCTTGCATTTCATGTTTTGAATCTTAGGTTTTGGGGTTTTTGAAAATTTTTGGGGTTTTTCAAAATTGATGAGGTTTTCTTGAAATTTTGGGATGGGTTTTCATTTAAATGTGTTCAAAATCTCATGCATTGCATCACATGTGCATTAGAATGGTATTTTTATGCATTTAGATGTGTGTTCTATGCTTGTGTGCTGGTAGGATTGGATTGGGCTGAGCCCATGATGCTTTTTACTTTACATGTCACATGTTCATGCATTCTCCATGCATACGTACTCTTTATTCAATATATTTGATATATTTGAATTGTTTTAGGACTTTTCTGATTGTCTCTTTCTCTCTCTGTTTACGTTAGTAGTGTCTGTGGCACCTAAGCATAAATTCACTCTTGCTCGGAACCCTCCTCGTTCTGGAGCTTCCTCCTTTTCTTATTCTGTTCCTCTTAATCTTCGGTTCCGTGATGATAATGCCCACAAGGCATTCTCGGAGAACTTCTCTAGATGAGGTGTTCATTCGGAATGCTAAGTCATTTTGGCGGACTTCGCCGACACTGACCTTCCCTCTGTCATTCACAGTAGGGGATGGGAGTCACTGTGTGATGTCCTGGTCACTTGTCCTCTAGTGCTTATTTAGGAGTTTTACTCTAACATGCACGAGATTGATCGTTCAGTATCTCTCTTTTTCATTCACGTTCGAGGTACGCACATCCCTATCACACTGCAACTAGTTGCAGATGTGCTTCGGGTTCTTAGGATAAAGTTTCCTAACTATTCTTCTTGTGAGCGTCTGAGGACTGTGTCCAAAGATGAGCTTATTTATGCTTTTTGTGAGCGCTCTGTTGAGTGGGGTGAACATTAGTATACATCATGTAGACCTTTTGCTAAAGGTCCTAGATTCTTAAATATGGTGATGACTTTTGTACTCCATCTACTCTCTCACTAGAGCCTCGTGCTCAATTTTTGTTATCTCTTCTTGAGCATCTTACTATAGATTTTCCTTCTCATTTCATTCTTTCTATCATAGATGTTCATTTAGATTTGGCATAATTTCAACTTTCCTTCCACTATCATGAGGATCTTACGCCATTTTTCTGTCCCTTTTCCTGTGTCCGACCACTTCACGCACATTTGTGTTATAGATGCAGCTACCGTAAAATGTAGTGTAACGCAGTTTAGGTCGCGATAGCTTGATTCCACTCCTTCCTCTTGTTCCGCTCCATCTTGTACCGCTCCATTTACATCTGCTCCTTCTTCCTCTATGGGCGATGTATCTCTTGGAGACATCATGGTGCAGCTGCAGCGCATAGATGCTCACTTAGATACACTCTCTACTGAGTTGTATCAGGTGAATATTCGTGTTGATCGTATTGCACAACGGCAGACAACCATGGGTGGGTTTGCTTCTGAGGCTACTCCTTCACCACCTTCTCTAGCGGTTTTTGACTCTGAGGATGATGATGATGATGGTAATGATGATGACGCTTCGGATGATGATGGAGATGCTAGCTCTACTGATGAGATGTCTACTTGACACACTAACCCTTTGTCACTTGTGACAAAAATGGGGAGTAGTTTTGGATATAAGAGTAGTCATCTTAGGAGGAGAGTTAGTATAGGACAGTTTTGTTAGAGGGAGTGTTGATACTTGAGGGATGTAGTGAGGATTTGATGTATCTTTTTCTTTTCTATTTTTTTAAGATACATTGTTCTTGTATATGAGGTCTTGTGACCAGTTTTTACATACATTGTATTTATTTTCTCTAATTGTGAATGTATGTTTCTTTCACCTATCTCTTTATGTGTTGTTTCTTCTCTATATTTATACACATGTTTCTTATACCTGTATGCAATCTATTATTTCTGTTTCACACAAGATGCCTTGATGAGTTTTGTTTAAAGTGTTTCAGAAATACAGGTTGTCAAAGTCTACTTACCATAAACTCTTTTTTTGCAAAGTTTTTCAAGGGTTTGTGATAGGATAGATTTTATTGTATTCAACAAGTGAGTATGAGTTGAGTGATTTATGACTTCTCTCATATGTTCATTTGTTTGTTGTGGTTTTGTCACGGATTGCCAAATGGGGAGATTGTTAAGAACACATGTCATTTGTTTATGTAAATTGGCTAATCCTTTGACAAAACGCACTCTCCTTGTAATTGGGTAGTTCTAGGTGTTTTTAATATTTCAAGAAACAAGGTTTCAAGATTAAGTGTTGAAGTCATCAAGTCTGTCTAAGAAAAACAAGCTGAAGTGCAAATTCATTAAAGCTTGACACCTGCTCGATAGCTCCTCGACCCTTGCTATCTATCGAGATTTATAAAATCAGATTTTCTGATCTGATTTCTTGAGATCCGTGAATGTGTCTTTGTGCCTTCTTTTCTCCTAACCCTAGACATATAAAACGATTATTTTAAGAGCCGTCAAATTGTACACAAGTTGCACAAGCATTGTACATAAGTGGTGACCTGAAAATCACTCGATAGGGTTTTTGCCGTTAAGTTTTTCCCCATTTGTAAACAAATCACTGTGTCATTTAATTTCCGCTGCATATTTAGTTATTTGGTGATTTGTTTGTACTACCATGCGTTTGTATAATAAATTAATTAATTAATAACTTGGCTAATTAATTAATTAATTTTTATCACAAGGGGTTAATTCAGTTTGTGGCCTATCAAGATGCTACCAAAAATCTATCTACATACAATCTAAACCTATAGATTAAAAGTTGCTACATACTAGTTAATCAAAATGCTGGATGAACAGTTTTTTAGACCTCTTAACACAACCGGATTAACCTAGTTAATTAGTCAAGTGATTAACTTAGTCAAATTATGCAAATTTAGGTTATCACAAACACACAAACATATCAAGTATAAAACCGCGAAAAAGTAAATAACACAATGATATGATAACCCAAGAAACCACACGGTAAAAACTTGGGAAGGATTTAACCTAACTATCCTCAAGGTAAACTTGAATCCACTATCTTGAAAGAATCGAAATTCATACAATAAGACTTACAAGCCCCCATACTCGATTTTTTATTGCTACCTACTAGTAGAACTTACGACACGACTACGTGCAAGCTCCGAGACCACGGATTCCTTCTTTTTTTGGATTCACCACCAGATACAAGCACTCACGCTTGTTATTCTTTAAACTTCAATGGCAGCAACTGAATTGACCATCAAGGTGTAGATAACATCCCCTCCTTGAAAACCCTAAACTTTGTGTAAAGGAAAGCTCCTCTAGATCTCACAAGAAGTTTACACAAAATAGCAATATGAGCAACTAAGACTTTAGAGAGGTTTGGATAAAAAAAAACCCTAAAACCAAAAGAGGCACAAGAGGCACTCTAATCTCTTTCTCTTCAGTCTAAAAAACGTGGCTTAGGGTTTCCTTTATATAGTGAGAGAAGTAGATCTGAAATCCTAATCCTTAATGGGCTTAAGCTACTGTTTGGGCCGACTTAAAATTCTGCAGATACGATTTTCGATTGATCGAGCCTGTTCTTCGATCGATCGAACCAGGCAGAATATGAAGTCTTCTTCCTGCAGCTTGTATGTTCTTGAATCTTGACTTAAATCACCTTGAGTATTGTCTAATAAAACCTATAAACTCTAAGATCTATATCTAGACAAGTTTGTGTTCACGATTTGCCAATTGTTCTAAACATTTAGAACCTAACAAACTCCCCTTTTGGCAATTTGTGACAAAACTTTCATACAAAATGAAATGCTCAAATACAAGAACAACCTAATATAATAAAATGCCCATTACAACAAATTCAACCTAACTACTATCCATCAGTTGTAAGTGTAGACAGCAGCTCAATTGAATCAACCTGTATATTTCCTGAAATACTAAACAAAACGCATAAACGCATGTGTGACAGAAACACAATAAATCAACAAATATGCAAACTAACTCTCCCTTTAAGTTAGATACATCAAAAACAATGTTAACTCCCCTTAAAATAGAACATTCTTGTATTTTATATTCTCCCCCTAAACAAAACAAACATGTCATCTATGTCTCCCTTTTTTTGTCATGTATTAACAAAGACTACCTAATCAGAAGGTAGACAGAAAACGTACATAACAGAGTAAGAGAAAATAGAGACAACTCCCTCTATAAAGAGCAACAACTCCCCCTAAGGACCACAAAGGTTAAAAAAATTTCTCCCCCTATAAAAATAGGAAAAACAAAACAAGTTTTGGGAAAAATAGTTTTGGGGAAAAATAAAGGGGGTGGGGATAAATAAAAAGATACAAACCAAGTTAAAAAAAAAAAAAAAAAAGTACTAAAAATAAAGGGGGAGGGGAAAGCCAAAGGCCATAGCCTGCATTTGTCCATGTGGTTGACTTATTTCCCTGCTTGTGTGTATGGTATGCCTTCCGTAATCTGTTGTTGCAATTTCTCATTTAGCTTATGGTCTATTCAATCAGGAGCCAACTCTGGTAAGTCAACCACATGGACAAAATAAATACATTGAGCTAATCCATGTTAATAATTTGTCCATGGAAAAGGCATCTACTTAAGTATTCGGAGAAAATATTTAGTAGTATATCTTACTTCGGAAGGCTGAGTCCAAATAGTTATTCTCTCATAAAAATTAGCTATTAGTAAAGCACAAAGGCAAGAAGCACAAAGAAATATTTATTATAATTTGGTTTTATTTAGTTTTGGAAGTCAATTTTATTTTATTTGAGGTCTTTGTAGTTGATTAGGTTAATTAGTATTTTAAATGATATATAGAGTAAATGTTATTTTTGTAATTCAATAATTGGGATTTCCCAAGTCAATTATAATTAGGGTTTCCCAAGTCAATTAATTTATGGTTTGATTGATGTTGAGATACAAATTTTCGGGCCCTAATTTCATTAGCCCACTCACAAAAATATATACTCACACGAGCCCATAAGCTATTTTGAGCCCACATAAATATTTCCCACAAATACTTCCTATGTAAGCCCCATAAATTACCTTGGGCCCTCTCACAAATATTACCCATTATATCCCACATATTATCCAACTTAGATTTTCCACAAAAAATACTTATCACATTACTACCAAAATTGGGCCACAAAATTACACTGTCCACAAAAAAGCCCAAAATCATTTAACTTGTGGGCAAAGCCCAACAGAACTCTCTTATAAAGCCCATTGCTACACGTCACCTTTACAAAGCCCGCTGCTACATGGCATCACTAAAGCACTTTGCTACACGGCGCCTTTAAAGCCTGTTGCTACACAGCACCTTTAAAACTTGTTGTTGCCTGTTGCTACACGGTACCTCTAAAGCCCGTTGCTACACGACACCTTTATAAAGCCCGTTGCTATATGACACCTTTACAAAACCCATTGCTACACGGCGCCTTTAAAGCCTGTTGCTACACGGCGCCTTTAAAACCTGTTGTTGCCTGTTGCTACACGGCACCTTTAAAGCCCGTTGCTACACGACACCTTTACAAAGCCCGTTGCTATACGGCACCTTTAAAGCCTGTTGCTACACGGGGCCTTTAAAACCTGTTGTTGCTTGTTGTAACACGGCTCCTCTAAAGCCTATTGTTACATGGCACCCTTAACAAAGCCCGTTGCTACATGGTAATATTTTTACAAAATCTCAACTTATTTTACAAACCTAAATACTAAATTGACACCTATTTTAATAAAGCCCAACTGATAATTTGGCACTATTTTCATAAAGCCCAAACGATAATTTGGCACTATTTTATAAAGCTCAAATACTAATTTAGCACCTATTTTCATAAAACCCAAATAATAATTTGGCACTGTCTTCATAAAGCCCAAATGATAATTTTGCACTATTTTCACAAAACCCAAATACTATTTTGGCAACTATTTCTAAAAACCCAATATTATTTTAGCAACTATTTCTAAAAGCCCAATATTATTTTGACACCTATTTTACATATGATAAAGTCCCTCAATCATGGGAAATATAATTACTCATCTCTCAAAAATATTTCTTTTACAAAATTCATGGGAACTATGCTTATTTTCCCATAACCAACTAACTACAAACGCCCATGTATATTACCCATGACAAAACTATTCATTTTTGTAGGGATGACCAAGCCCAAAGAAGTTCAACTACAAAGCCCAGCTGAGCAGCCCAGCTCATACACAAATCCCAGCAACTGAAGCTCACGTGAGCTGACCAGCTAGGTTTCAGCACAACTTAACAATTGGAGCCCATCGCCATCAATTTCCAACTTCTCCAATCAGATTAGAAGAGGACACGTGTCCATTAGGGGCTAAACCCTTCCCTCATAAGCTGAAATTCCATCATTTCTCATGTGATGTAAAGCTGAAGTGACATGACAAAAAGCTCAACTAGTTGTCCCTTCTTTCTTCTCTAGCCTATACAGTCAAGAACCAAGAGCAGCCATGACCAGGCCATGAAAGCTCCTGAAACAACATGAAATCAATTCATTTTCATACCAAAAACGTGTGCTCTCTAGTTCATGGACCAAGCACATGAATCCCAAATCGAAAAATTTAAGGAAATGTGGTTTGAAGGGCATCAAGGGGATCCTAGCAGAGTTCCAAGCAAGAGCTCCATGGTTGACACCTGACTTGGGGTGATACAATTTGCCCTAGGGAGCTCTGATTCTAGCAATAGCATAACCAAGATCATTAGCCTAATGCATACTTTAAGTCCATCAGCTAAGGCTAATCAGCATTCAATGCTAAGTCAGAATCCCAGCTGTTATTACCCAAAACAACAAGAACCTTCTAAAAGTTGAGCTTAACCCTCTTAGCTAAAATCCTAGGAACGATTCTCTAAGGATTTTCTAGAGATTGAGGAAGATTTAGCAAAGATTATTTGCTAATTACCTCCTAAAACCCAACTATAAATGGAACTCTCCATTAATACTTCACCAACACATTAAGATATACACCAAGAGAGAAGAAGTCTTCCTTAACTTCTTTGTTTTAGTCTTCTCAAAACCCTAGCAAAGTTCTGAGTCATTGAGCTCTCAGCTTCAAGCATAGAAACTGAGTTCTCCAGCTTTTAGCTCAAAAATACCCCTCATACCTCTACTTAAAAACACTCAACTACCCCCAACCGAAAGTCCCAACAGCTTCACTAAACACTATCTCATACTACTTGAAATGCCTCTCATTACCCACTACTTATACTATATCCATGAGTATGCCTTGGCACCATAATGATCTTGTTGCGCTGGCTGGAATTTCTCTCTCTCCCTTCATCTCACACTAAGTTTACTCATTATTTGTTATAATGGAGCCCATCATATTTACTTATTCATTTACTATTGTAGATACTTTCCTTAATTTGTGAAATAGCTAACAACTGGATGTTTATTCTATTCCGTCTTGCTTTACCACTGGGGAATTTTACCGCTAGGATATTTTGTTGCAGAAACATTTTATCGTTGGGATATTTTACTGTAAAAACATTTTACCGCTAGGATAGTTTACTGTAGAAACATTTTATTGCTGGGCTATTTCTTGCAATATGCTTTTTAATCATGCTGATATGTCTATTGTAGGGATTGTTTATGGGCTATTCTTGTCATTCTCAATCTAGGCCCAAGGCATAAAATACAATGAATTCTTTAGATCTTCACCGATAGCCTTTGGGCCGTGCATCGAGCCCATTGTCAAGTTTCGATTTAAGCCTTCGACCCAACATAAATCTTATTTGTCAGAAGGAAAACTTTTTCAAGGCTCTTAACATTTTGGCGACTCCACTAGGGAACCTACTGAAGCCAAGAGTTCACCATGCCTCCTATGTTGCGGAATAGCTAGCAAGAGGGGACTAGAAACACTAGTCTCCCAGTAGCACAAAGCCATCACAGTCTGACTCCATAAGGAGAACAAGCTGACCAACATGAGGTCAACCAAGAAGGTTCAAACCATCGATTCTCTTTCCTCTTGGAAATGTTACAAGGAATGTAACAAGCTCAATTCAAACTTGCCAAATCTTTAAGGGTCTTAAGAGAGACTTAAGGGCCAATAGCCCAGCCGTTACATGAAGGACCAGATCCTAGAACACAGTAGGAGAGGGGATCAGCCGCTAGGAATCTTCAATTTGGTGAGCAGAATGCCTCTCTTCCTCAGTTTGTTACATTATTTGATCACATTGCTTTGTTAGAAAGGGAAAGGGCTAGCTAACTAAAGGAACCAAGGCACTTTATGTGTAGGCCCCAGCTGAGTTACTAAGCAAGCCATATCCGGAGAAATATGAAACTCCCACCTTCTCTCTTATGATTGGAGGAAAGGGAATGCAATTGAGCATGTTAACAAGTTCCTTGATTCTATAGGTCCTTTTGCTGGAAATATTGATCTTTGTCTAAGGGAGTTCTCTAAATCCCTTACTGATTATGCATACATATGGTATTCCACTCTCCAATCAAGTTCCTTTGCCACATGGGATGACATAGTTGAAAGTTTCTGCTCAAAGTATTTTCATGGGGAGGAAAAAGTTACTATCCTCACTCTTCACAACACCAAGCAAAAGTCCTCCGAAGGACTCCTTGACTTCATCCAGCAGTTCAGAGATGCTGCTTTTGATTGTTATGGACAGTTCAAAGAACAAGAGCTTGTTGAAATCTGCATTGATAACATGTCTCATGAATATTAGGCCCATTTGGAGAATCTTGATATTATTCAGTTTGCCCTGCTGCTCCAGAAAGCTCATAAGACAGCCATATCTGCCAAACCTCCCATCGCTGAAAAATCCAAACCAAAAAAGAAAAGTGTTCCCTAAGCTCTCACGGTCTCCACCAATGAACCAATGGTGGGAGAGAAGCGAAAAAGGGAAGAGGAGGAAGAGTACCCTTCCATACTATGCACGGATGAAGAAATAAATGCTGTCATTGACAAATGGGTAGCTGATGGATTGCTTAGGCCCTTCAAGCCTATCCGATAGCCTACTCCGGAAGATATGCGAAAGCCCTTCTATTGTTAGTATCATAGATATGTGACTCATGGGACTAGAGATTGTAGAGCAATCTAAAAAACATTTCACAAGAAAATTTCAGATGGAACCTTAAACCTCACTCGTGAGCAAGAGGTCCAGCGGAACCTATTGCCTTATCATCATAGAGGGAAAGCCACAGCAACCGTACTTTTTCATAATGGGGCTGATGAAGGTGAAATTGCTAGCGGTACAAGCATGCCCCCAGTAGCTATCCCTGCTCTTCAAAGAAGCCCTACCTTTTGGGCTTTGTTCAATCAATTGGGACTCAAGTCGAGGAGAACAACAACCGAAGCTCTTATATCCATCACTGCCAGCTCTGAAACACATTACCTCACAGTTAAAACTTATGTCAGCCGTGCCTTCCTGGGGACTACTAATGTCATCACCTTCACCGATGAGGATATAGAGGTACAACACCCTAACCATAGTAAACCATTACATGTTACTGCTCAGATTAATGATGTTCACATAAAAAGGGCACTAGTCGACACTGGTGCATCGCTTAATTATATTCCAACTAGCACACTCAAGGCAGTTGGGATCCCACTCAGCAGAATAGCTGGGGCTCCTATTGAGGTTTTTGGCTTTGCTGGAATTCATGAGTGCATTATTGGGAGTATGCAGTTAGTTCTTAAATTGGGGCCCATTGTTGCTCTCACTAGATCTCATGTTATTGACTCACCCGTTTCTTATCATGCTCTACTTAAGAGGCCATGGCTCCACAAACACAAGCTTGTGCCATTAACTTACCACTAATGTGTCAAGGGAAGATTCAATGGTAAGCCTATACGCATCCCTGCTAATCCTACACCATTTAATCTATCTAAGGCACACTACTTTGAGGCTACTTTCTATGATAAGCTCACCCCAAGTGAGGAGGATTCTACTTCAAGACCTGTTGGGATCCCATTACCCAGTTGGCAAGATGTTGAGAATAATCCAGAAATAGATATGAGATCTTTCCTTGATCAAAGGAAAAAGAAAAGAGAACGTGCAGAAACCCCCAGCAGTGTCTTATAGCCACGATGTATACAAGTCCAGTTGCCAGATGATTGTTTAGGGTATTGTTTATGACGGTACGCGGGGCTTAGCTGTCTCAAATAGAAAGGTCTCAGACTGAATGAAGCAAGCACTACACTAACTTGTTGTTATACTTAAGAAACAGAAACCCCAACGGTAGAAGATAATCTGCCCAGCAGTCTGGTAGAACTATCTGAAAAGCCTCCAGTAGTGACCAATTTTTCGTCTGATACGGAACTGGACACCATTAATCTCAGTGATAATCCTAGTATCCAGCGGCCAACTCCAGTTAATGCAACTTTGCCACTGCTGGAAAAGGCTCAACTGATTTCATTATTGAATAAGTACATTGATGTCTTTGCTTGGGAGTACCATGAGATGCCCTGTTTGGATCCTAATCTAGTAGCACATGCTCTTAACGTGGAACTAGGGACAAAGCCAGTAGTATAGCCCATGCAAAGCTTCCATCCTGATGTTGAAGCTCAAATTATTCAAGAAATCCAGAAACTTCTCACGGCTGGGTTCATTAAGCCCATCATGCACTTGAAGTGGCTTTCAAACGTTGTACTAGTCAAGAAAAAGAATGGATGAATACGATGTTGTGTTGACTTCCGGAATCTTAATAAAGCATGTCCTAAATATGAATTTCCACTTCCAAATATGGATATGCTCATTGATTCAGCTGCTGGGCATGCTATGTTTTCATTCATGAATGGCTTCGGTGGATATAATCAAATCAGAATGTCATCCAAAGATGCAGCCAAAATAGCCTTTTGAACTCCCATTGGAAACTTTTACTACACCGCCATGTCCTTCGGTCTCAAAAATGCTGGAGCCACATATCAAAGGGCTATGACCACAATCTTTCATGACATGATGCAAAAAGAGTTTGAGGACTATGTGGACAACATTGTTATAAAGTCAAAGACAAGTGGAAATCATCTTGCGATCTTACAAAAAGTCTTTGAAAGGTGTCGACTCTACAAGTTTTGCATGAATCCACTCAAATGTGCCTTTGGAGTTACGACTAGGAAATTTCTGGGATTTCTTGTCCACCAAATAGGCATAGATGTTGCTCCTAGCTGTTAGGTTCTAAAGATCTAGGAATTTATGTATTTAGAACTCTAATGTGTAATGTTGGCAAACCATGATCAAAACAATATGTTTAGTCTTGTTTAGGCTTGCTCAAAGTTGTGTAATTCATGTAAAGTTGGAATCGAGAGGCTGCAGATGCATTGATGCATTTCGTCTTGGCTCGATCAATCGAAAGTTAGACTCGATCGATCGAAAGTCAGCCAAAATATTTTTCTGCAGAATTTCCAACTTAGCTCTATCTCATTATACATTTTGGGTTTTATGTTTTTGCCCTAGGTATATAAGGCAAAGCCCTAGCCACGATTTTGAGAGTTGCTCTGGCTGTATTATTGCTTATACTTTGCGGTTTGTGTGAATCTCTTGTGAGATCCTTGAGGAACTTTCCTTCACATAAACTTAGGGTTTTCAAGGTAGAGATAATATCAACATCTTGATGATCAACTCAGTTACTACCTTTGGAGCTTAAAGAATAACAAGCGTGGGTGCTTGTAGCTGATTGGAGAATCCAAGAAAGAAGGAGTTCGTGGATTTGGAGCTTGCACGTGGTCATGTTAGTAAATTCCACTAGTGGGTAGCATTAGGAAGTTAAGCGGGGAGCTTGTAAGTCCTTTTGTATGAACTTCGATTCTTTCGTATAGTGGATTCGAGTTTACCTTGAGGATAGCTAGGTCAAATCCTCCCTAGGTTTTTACCGTGTTGTTTCCTAGGTCATCATATCATTGTGTCATTTATTTTTCCGTTGCTTTATATGCTTGATATGATTATATGATTGTGTTAACCTAGATTTGCATAATTTGACTAAGTTAATCACTTGGCTAAATAACTAGGGTAATCCAATTGTGGTTTAAAGGGTCTAAAAACCGTTCACTAGCAAAGTACAAGCCATTACTACTATGAAGCCAGCTACAACATTCATACAGCACAAAAGTTTCTTTGGTAAACTCTCATACATCCGGCGGTTTTTCTAAGTCTCGCTGCCCTCATAGCTATCTTTACACCACTGCTAAAAAAAGGAAGACCCTTCCGCTGAGATTCCAAATGCCAGCAAACATTCCTCCAGCTGTAGCAACTCATGACCAGACTGCCAACTGTATGTGCACCCATACCAGGGAAACCACTCAAGTTGTATTTGGCTACCAATAATGAAGCAATAAGGGCACTTATAGCCCAAGATGATCAAGAAGGGATTGAGCGACCGGTTTATTACATTAGCAGAAAGTTGAAGGATGCTGAAACCCGCTACCCAAGGGCTGAAAGAGCTTGTCTTACTCTGATATATGCTGCCTAGCAGCTGCGTCATTATTTGCTAGCTCACACGGTATAGCTCTTAACAAAATCTCATCCAATCCACTTACTCTTGAGGCGACTGGTTCTTTCCGGAAGGCTAGCACAATGGCTTTTACAATTATCTGAGTTTGAGATCATTGCAATCACCCTAATGGCTATAAAGGGTCAAGCCATCGTTGATTTGTTGTCAAGTTTTCCTAGTGAGGATAGCTAGGACATTACTGATGATGTACCTGAAAAGCTGCCAGCAATTACACTGATAGAAATAGCTGGGACTGTTTGGAATTTACATTTTGATGGATCCTCTACCACTTTTGAAGGAGGGGCAGGAATAGTCCTATCCAATAGTACCGAAGAAACAGTAGCTATGTCATTCAAGCTTGATTTCCCATGCACTAACAATATGGCTGAATATGAAGCATATTTTACAGGCCTAGCGATGGCTTGTGAAATGGGTAATTGGAGACTCAAATCTGGTTCTTTGCCAAGCTAGAGGGGATTTTGCCCTCAAGGAACCATTTTTAGCTCTTTATAGAACTATGGCTCAAAGGTTGGAGGACTATTTTGAAGAATTCAATATTGAACACTCTCTAAGGTCCTACAATCACTTTGTCGATGCTCTAGCCACCTTGGGATCAAAGGTCAGATTTGAAGGTGCAACTACAGATGTTATTATTGTGAAAAGGCCTATCCTAGTCATACAAATGCTGAAGGAAGAATTCTTTGATCAACTATTGGGACAGACAAATTGGCAGTCTTCCATTAAAGAAGCACTATTATCACTGGATGAGAAGGATCATTTGAAGGTACTCAAAGATTATGCTTTGATGACAGGAGAGTTGTACAAAAAACTTCTTAGAGGAGTTCTAGCTAGATGCTTGAGCCTTGGTGAGTCTACTAAGCAATTAAAAGAAGTTTATGAAAAATCTTGTGACCCTAGTGGTTCTGTCAGTCTCTATAGACGCCTCCAACGGTTAGGCTATTATTGGCAAAAAAATGAGCAAACAAGTTGCCACTGTCCAAGAATAATGCACCAATTGCCAAATTCTTTTGATCGGATGGAATCATGTGCAGTCCTTACCACTAGCAATTAGCGTGTACCCTTCCTTGAGTATCTCATAGAAGGCATCTTGCCCGACAATCATGAAGAGGCCTACTGCTTAAAAAAATTGGTTACTCATTATTTTGTGGAAAGAGGTATTCTTTTCAGGAAAGGGTTCAATGGGGAGCCTTTGAGATGTCTAGGGGCCCCTGAAGCACAATCGGTTATGCAAGAGGTACATGCAGGAGAGTGTGGTAACCATCAAGGCAAAAGGCGACTTCTCCAGTAGCTGCTCAATCTTGGGTATTTTTGGCCCACCATGAAACAAGATGTAGCTGAATGTGTGAAGACATGCCATACTTGCCAAGTTCATGGGAATCTCATACACACTCACCCCACCAACCTCCAAAACATGATAACTCCTTGGCCATTCCATACTTGAGGGCTTGACCTAATAGGCTCAATCAATCTACCATCCAAGGGTCATATTTGGATACTAGTGGCTACCGAATACTTCACAAAGTGGGTTGAAGCCATTCCCTTAAAGAAGGCTACAGGCCCAGCTGTTGTAAATTTCATCCGAGAACATATAATCTGCAGATTTGGCATCCCTCACAAGATTCTTACTGATAATGGCACTCCTTTTGTCAACAAAGATGTCCAAAAATTATGGGACCATCGCCACATCAAGCACTGCAAGCCCACTCCTTACTATCCACAAGGCAATGGTTAAGCGGAAGCTACCAAACAAGTGCTATTAAGAATTCTCAGCAAAATGGTGCATGAATATGAGGGTGGCTAGACAGAACACTTGCTGGAAACTCTATAGGCATATCGATACTCAAGCAAAATAGCCACCGGACTATCACCATTCTCTCTTGTATATGGTACCGAGGTTATATCTCTAGTTGAGCTATTGATTCTAATAGGTCACAATCTGAATGACCCCTAGTGATAGGTTATAACTCTAATTAATTAATTTAGCCAAGTTATTAATTAATCAATTAATCATGCAATCTCGTGGAAGCACAAACAAATCACCAAAAACTAAATATGCAGCGGAAAATAAATAACACGGTGATTTGTTTACGAATGGGAAAAACCCTAACGGCAAAAACCCCACCGGGTGATTTTCAGGTCACCACTCCCGAAACTCCACTATTATCAAATCAAGCGGTTACAAGTAAAGGAATCTCAAGTACCTTACCAACCTACAGTTGAACCCTTACCTCAATACCCAATTGGACTTGATCTGTAGCGACAGTTCCCACCTTTGATGCACGGCTCCCAAGTACGTGACTAACCAATGCGCGGATCCAAGTACGCGACTTCAGAACACCAACTAAGGAAGAAAGGTTGGCTGCAAAGTTCTTCAGTTCATCCTTTATGATGAATAGCAGGAAGATGCTTGGTTACAAAACCCTACGGTGCAAATACACGCAACTTCTTGATGGAAGATGAACTAGGTCAAGAACTTCGTCTTTTGATCACAATTTGCTTGAACAGAGATTGCTCAATGATAATGCAACTTGTGTCACACTTGACGGCTCTTAAAACAATCCTTTTATATGTTTAGGGTTAGAAGAAAAGAAGGCCCAAAAACATATTCACGGATCCCAAGAAAATTAGATTAGAAATCTGAAATTTTAAATCTCGACAGATAGCAGGTGTCGAGGTAGCTATCGAGAAGGTGTCGAGCTTTAAAAACTTTGCACTTCAGCTTGCTTTTTCTTGGACAGACTTGATGACTTCAACACTTGACCTTGAAACATTGTTTTTTGAAGTATTAAAAACACCTAGAACTACCCAATTACAAGTAGAGTGCGTTTTGTCAAAGGATTAGCCAATTTACATAAATAAGTGACATATGTTCTTAATCAAGTTAAAACATATATGTCCTAACAGATTCCCACCCTAAGAGTTGTTTATGGACAAGAAATAGACATGGATGCTGCCACTTGTGTAGAAATTAGAACTACAGACCTTGAAACCTAGGAAGAGATGCGAAACCTTGCCTACGACCACACCTAGCGGTATCAGTAGTAGATGGCCAATGCTTATAACAAGGCCACGAAATCCAGGGTTTTTGTCAAGGGACAAATGGTTTTAAAGGCAGCAGATCACATCAAGAGGAGTCTCTCAACACCCTCTAAGTTTGCCCCAAGTTGGGAAGGGCCCTATCTCATAAGGGAAGCCAATGCTAGCAGTTATTATCATCTAGCTACAGTAGAAGGTGAAAGTCTCACGAGACCTATTAGTGGCAAATGGCTTAAGTTGTACTATGCTTAACTCAACTTTCAAGTGTGTACCAAGTAACTCTCTTTTGTATGGCCTTAAACCACTACTATGCGAATAAAGAATTAAGCATTGCCTTTTGCCACAAATATGAACTTCTTATATTTGCAAGTACTCTAACATTACTTTCCATACATAAACACACATACTCTAAACTATGAATAAAGTTACAACCCTAACAGCTGGGCATCTTGAACCAAAATAGTCATGAACGCAATAAGTATTTTCAAAATTATGTATATGATTCCCATGACTATATTTTAGCTTGGATATACTATTCTTTGATAAATAAAGCATTTTTCACAAAATAAATTCATGTACTTGTGCATAAACAAAACATAGCTTGTACAGCTGGGGAAATATCAAACTACCACATAAGGTTCATACGGCTAGTGTACCTCTGCACAATACACAACCTACATAGCTAAATAAACCCAACATACATAACATGTTTCATTACATCATAATGTAAAAACAAACTGTCCAAAATACCAAGCTACTACTAATGATAAAAAAGCTAGTCAAATAAGCCATCGCCAAAGGTTTCCGCTGAGGAAGAAGCACCTCAAGCTGACGAGGACCGCATTATTTCATCCCTTTGACTTAACAAAAGAGAAAGCTCAACTTTCTTTGTTGTGATTTCTCTCTCAAGATCAGCTATCTTCACTATGAACTCATCATCTTGAGCAATACAAGCCTTGGCAGTAGCCCAAATCTTGTCAAGGATGAATTGAACTCCAAACTTCATGAACAATAAGTCCTTAAGAGCATTTTTCCACTCAAGTGCTTTCTTCAAGTTTGAACTCTCAAGCTTTGTACACTACATATCCAGCAACATTGCAACGAGCAATTGAAGTCCGGATTTCCTCAATGAAGCACCTAGCTTGCATCCAGCCATAAAGTGCAGGTGTTTCCCTACAATTGCTACCAGCAGTGGCTAACCTTCTGTAGGAATTTCAGACCGCTGGAATATGACAGTATCACTTGAAAGGGGATAGAAGTCAGTAGCCACTTTTTCATTCTCTTCATCTTCTGCAAATTTCTCCAAGAATTCTTCAATGCTCATTCCCTTGATGGTAGCACCAAAAGACACAACCTGTAGCTCTGCAAAAAAGAGGCATGGTTATGTCCCCAGCAATAATAGAAAAGCATTCATACAGCCGAGTATTATTGAACAAGAAGCTTGCTTTACTTTTTACATAAACGACTCAAATACATCATACCTAGAGGTTCTTTGCTTTGGTGAACGTCATGACCAGTTGAAGAAATAACACGTCTTTGGTTGGGCACACCAGTAACAGCTTCCCCAGTAGTAACAGCAACATCAGGGTCCTTGCCAGCATACTCTTTATTGGGCTCTCCAACAGCAGTCTCTCCAACAGTAACATCAGCAGTGGGACTCTCACCAGCCATCTCTATATCTTCATCAGTTGGACCTAGAGAACAAAGGACATTAGGAGAGGAAATGCAAGAAGAAACTGAAGCGAGGAACAGAAGATTACCAAAGTCAGTAGCTGTATACTCAAAGTCATATCCCTCTGATCGTGTCTCTTCACTGTCACCAGACTGTTGTAGCCATGAAAACACATAGTTAGCACCAAAAAAATGAAGGCAAAGAAAAAAAGAAAAAGAAAAGAAAGATATAAAGGATGTAAGAAGATAAGGGCTCTGTAAGGATACCTCTTTTGAAGATTCAAGAGCCTTTATTCTACCAACACTAGTCTTCCTTCTGTATTGCTTTAATGGTGAGGGTGAACTAGTAGATGTAGTAGCTGGGACACTAGACTTACTAGCTGGAGCTGCACCAGAACCATATTGGACAACAGCTAGGGGCTTAGGACTACTAGCCTTAGACTTCTCAGCACTTGCTCCCTTTCTTCTTACTTTTTTGGGCTTGTCTTCAGAGGAGGGTGATTTGCCATGAGATCTCTTGGATGCACCAGTGGTTGGGTTAGACCCGGGGACTTTTGCTATGACATTTTTCTCACTACATTCCATGGGAACGTCGCCCCCATGAACCACCCAGCCATTGAGGTCAGCCTGCCATTCAGCAAATCCCAAGTTCTGTCTAGTGGCCCATGTTGAAGTTGCTTTTGTATTTGGAATAAGCTGAGTGTTGGAGGAAAGTTCCCTCAAAGGAGGGCTTATCACTACTTGTTCAACCTCCTGGCTATTCATATAATCAACAAAGATGCTCATCACCTTTCGCCAATACAACTTCATGTTTGTGGTAGCATACCCTTCATGATGTCTGCTTGGAACCAAGACCCTCTATACTTTCCTGGCCCAATACTCTATTGTTGTACCATGAACCAGTATCTTCATTGCATCATTCAAAGGACATCATGTTGCATTAATGTCCAAAACATCTTAATCAAATCCAAATTGTCTCAAAACTCTATGTGGATTATATTATGTCAAATCAAACCCGACACCACTCGGATATGGAATGTATGAAGGGAATGTGATGAGTTAGAAGTTGGGAATTTTCTCATGATCATTCAACCCAGACTCTTGAGATTCGGGTTTGGCATTTGGAAAAGGGTTTGGGCAGTAAAACCCAACAGCAACATAGGAATAGGGTTTCTAGGAAAAATGAGCCCCATCATCCAACAATGTGATTTAAGGGAGATTCCACACCTTTAACCCCATCCATTTCATTAGCAAGGGAAGGCCATCTTCAAAGCCAAGAAATTAGAGCTCATTGTTAGGACTAGCAGCTCTGACCACCCAATTGGTCGTCTTCACATCACCAACATCTTTACCAACATCGACTTAATCTTTCGAATGTTCCCATATGAAGGTTTGTAACAATACCACATTAATACTGGACTCAATAATGTGGTATAGTGACCCCTCAAGCTCGTCACTACGTAACCTATCAAGCTCAGAATAAAGAATGCCTAAACATAAAGTACCCAAGGGCAAGGACACACCTCTACTTAATACCATAGCTAAAGGAAAAGTGAAAGGTTTCATGAACTAAACCAGGTCAGAGTTGAACACACACTTACTCATTCATAAAGCTAAAAATGCGGCTCTTCTTGTATCAACATCCTCAGAATCTCTAAATTCAAGAATCCAAAAGATAATCTAGCTCTATTACCTCCCCAGGACACAGAGGTACCTCTAAAAGTCTCCAGCAGCTTTCTAGCAATTACAAACTCCTCATCAAACAACCCTAGCTCTACTGGATTCACGTCTCCTATGCTAGGCAACAAAAACAAATCCTTTCCATATCTTCAAGGGTGACCGTAGTCTCACCCCAAGGAAAAAAGAAAGTGTGGGTGTCAGGATTCCAGCGGCACACCAGAAAGCGAAGTGTTCTCACATCTCTATACATGTTCCACCCACGGGACAAAACCACAACTTCAAAAATCTTAGCATCCTTCAAGATTTGACAAAAACCTTCATCAGCAACCTCTTGCTCCACCCAATTCGACCAACAAACGGTTGTGCCACAAGGACATAAAAATTGAATAGAGGCTGGCAGAAGCTCTTTCCACTGAAATCGTAAGTCTAGTATACTAGAAGCAGCTGGGACCTATGTTGTCTCATGACTAGGGGCTTCACTTTTCAAAATCCACTTCTTTGGCACCCTGGGTGGGCTGACCTTAAGAACCCTAACTGCTGGGAACAGAGAAGTTAAACAATACCATGGGTCCTGTAGTGGCAACATGGGCTCTTCTAGCCTAACCTCCGCGTCATCACCCCTAGCAATTGCCTCAGCCACACCCCCAGTTGTAGACTCACTTCCTGGCATGGCCACCCCAATAGTACCAACATCCCCAGAACCCAAGGGTTCTTCCCCCTCAACCATAACTCACAAAGCCAGAGGTATTATTTTCTCAGAAGCAAAAAAAAAAGGTAGAAGAACACTCACTGCTACCATGGGAAGCAAAAGAAGCTATGAGTCTTTCTCTCACTTGGTCGAAGTCAACAAGGAAGGAGAGAAAAAACTCAGTTTCCCTCTTAACCCTGGCACCATCCTTTACCTCTCTCACTCTTAGTCAAATACAAGGAAAGAGGGAAGGAAAAAGCTCTGTTTCTCTCTCTGTTTTGTTGAGAATCTCAATCACTCTTTCTGCCTTGGTTGACGTTGATGTTGCTCTCTCACCCTTGGTCGAAAATAGGAAGAGGAAGAAGAAAAGGTGCTATCTCTGCCTTAATCTCTCCATTTTTCAGTCCAAGCAAAAATAAAAGGAGGAGTAACCAAAGCAAGCCTTTTATTGGTAAACGTGAAAGTTGCAAGTGACAAGACATAGGGAAGAGACCAGCATTTAATGCAAGAAGCCTAGGGGAATAACAGAAAGTGTTGGACATGGAAAAGTTGCAGAAGCCCACTATTCACAACTGCCACCAAATTTCAAACTCACACGTGTGACCAAACAGAAATTGCTCACACGTGACTCGGGGAGCTAAATGTTGAGGTACAAATTTTCGTGCCCTAATTTCATTAGCCCACTCACAAAAATATATACCTACACGAGCCCATAAGCTATTTTGAGCTCACATAAATATTTCCCACAAATACTTCCTATATGAGCCCCATAAATTGCCTTGGGCCCTCTCACAAATATTACCCATTATATCCCACATATTATCCAACTTAGATTTTCCAAAAAAAAATACTTATCACATTACTACCAAAATTGGGCCACAAAATTACACTATCTCCACAAAAAAAAGCCTAAAATCATTTAACTTGTGGGCAAAGCCCAAAAGCCCAACAAAACTCTCTTACAAAGCCTGTTGCTATACGACACCTTTACAAAGCTCATTGCTACACGGTACCTCTAAAGCCCGTTGCAACACGGCGCCTCTAAAGCCCGTTGCTACATGGTGCCTCTAAAGCCGGTTGCTACACGGCACCTTCAAAGTCCGTTGCTACACGGCACCCTTTACAAAACCCGTTGCTACATGACAATATTTTTACAAAATCTCAAATTATTTTACAAAGCCAAATACTAATTTAGCACCTATTTTAATAAAGCCCAAATGATAATTTGGCACTGTTTTCATAAGCCCAAATGATAATTTGGCACTATTTTATAAAGCCCAAATACTAATTTGGCACCTATTTTTATAAAGCCCAAATAATAATTTGGCACTATCTAATCTAATATATATATATATATATATAACCGAAGCTTTTAAAGCTCCCACAATTTTCCACATCACCACTATTTTCTTTTTCTTTTTATTTTAGATTCTTTTTATTCTAGGTTTTATATCTTATATATTTATTATTTCTCTTTTCAGTGTTACAATAGTTTAGTTTAAGTAAAACTCTATTAGATATATTTTATTGGCCTCTCCAGAGCTTATCACATCATTATTATTATCTATATATAATATAAAATTGAAGATTAAAAATTAAGATACCTCACGTTAGAATTAAAAAAATTTTAAAAAAATAAAAAAATAAAAAAACCTTTAGGCTTAAGAAAAAAAAAGAGAGACTCCTAGTAGGACTCTCTCTTCTCTCCTTAAAACCCTAGCAATTACCATCTCAAAACCCTAAACTTAACTTCACTTTAAGATTAAAAAAAAAAGAAGAAGAGAGACTCACGTTGAAAAAAAAAGGTAAGTTTTTTCTTTTTTATTTGCTTTCATATGTGCCTGAAATTTTCATTCTATCTTATTCTTTTGTTATGTTTAGAATTGATTTTCTTTTACGTATTTGGGTTAACCTCTATATTTTGATAGTGTTTTTGTGAGTTTAGTTTTTGGGTTGAAATTTCTAATAATTATTTTATATTGTATATGGCAGATGCTTAAATCAAAGTTGAAACCTATGTCTTCCAGCCCAAGGAGTGGTAAATTTTTATTTGGTATATTATATATGAATTTTTTGAATTTGAAGGGTTTTGTTTGGTTTTGAAGTAGAATTTGGGGATTCTATAAAATTTGGAAGTTTTAAGTTTTGGGGTTTTTGGTATTTGTGTCTCAATAGGTTAATCTTAATTCTTTACCTTATATGTTTTTGCTTTATTGAGAATTTTTATTTGAGTTCATGTGATTTTTTGTTTTCTTAATTAAAGTTTTGATTTTTAGTTGTTTAATTATTTGTTTAGATTAATTTCAATTAATTATTTGTTTGGATTTAACGTAAAAGATAACGGAATTAGGTGCTATAAATTTGATAATGTTCCATGTTTTGAATTGTTTATATTATTATTATTACGACTAAGTAAGATTGTTTATATCTTTGTAGTTTATATCAGTTTTGAGTGTGTGTATATATATAACTTTTGGGAATTTTGCTTTATTAATTTAAGAATTGTAAATTACTTTGTAGGTTTCACTAACTATGCACATGTAGTGAGATGTTGACAATATAAGCATATATATATGATATTAACATTTTATAAAAACACTTCTAAATTATAGAAAAGCATAGAAGTTAAATATTTCTTCCCATTGTATTTTATTTAATTATGACAGATCTATTTTTTTTTTTTAAATGCTAACTAGCAAAATGTCTATAATATGCATATTATTAACCCAATTTTCTATTTCTAAATTTCTTAGATTTTATTATATCAATCTTTTTTTCTTTTAAATTCTTGGTGGGCAAATCAGTCTCTCATTAATTCTTTTACCTTAACGTGATGTTGGTTAATTGTCTTTTTATTTAACTATCCCGTGCATCTCACGGGTTAGCGACTAGTTTATATTAAATATTTAACTATAAAAGATATGTTTTATCTCACTAGCTTTTTCAGTATTAAGGCCATTAACAATTATAAAAAATCAATGAACAAAGTAAAAAAACACAAATTCTTTGCCTTATTTGAGTTCAATCATCAACTGTGTTTCTTTTCTGTACTCTATTGAAGGAAAAAAATAGGCAAATGCTCTTTTTGAGAAAAAATTGTAGTGTTTTGCCTATTTTCCAAACTAATTAGGAAAATGCTATTCTTTTATAACTCGATTGAGATAAATCTTAAAAAAAAAATAAATTATGGAGCCTTATAGTGGCGTTTTAAGGAGTCTATAGTGACGTTTTTAAAGACTTATAATAGCATTTTGTAACTTGACCTCTATGAACTCAAGTTATAGGCATTTTTTTTTAACCTATAACTCGAGTTCATGGAGGTTGAGTTACAAAACGCCACTATAGGTCCTTAAAACGTCACTATAGGCTCCTTAAAAATGGCACTATAGGGCCTAACTTAATATATCTCAAATCAAGTTCCAAAAAATGAGCATTTTCCCAATTAGTTTGAGAAATTGAGCAAAATGCTACATAATTTGCGTGAAATATAGCATTTGCCCATTTTCTCCCTCTATTGAAATAAAATATCAACCACGTTTATCACGGGATTGCACCATATTTCTCCTTGTTTCTTATTGTTAAACTAATGAACGTCTCAATTCAAAGCTTCTTTTGGACTACTAGCAAAATGTCTATAATATGCATATTATTAACCCAATTTTCTATTTCTAAATTTCTTAGATTTTATTATATCAATCTTTTTTTCTTTTAAATTCTTGGTGGGCAAATCAGTCTCTCATTAATTCTTTTACCTTAACGTGATGTTGGTTAATTGTCTTTTTATTTAACTATCCCGTGCATCTCACGGGTTAGCGACTAGTTTATATTAAATATTTAACTATAAAAGATATGTTTTATCTCACTAGCTTTTTCAGTATTAAGGCCATTAACAATTATAAAAAATCAATGAACAAAGTAAAAAAACACAAATTCTTTGCCTTATTTGAGTTCAATCATCAACTGTGTTTCTTTTCTGTACTCTATTGAAGGAAAAAAATAGGCAAATGCTCTTTTTGAGAAAAAATTGTAGTGTTTTGCCTATTTTCCAAACTAATTAGGAAAATGCTATTCTTTTATAACTCGATTGAGATAAATCTTAAAAAAAAAATAAATTATGGAGCCTTATAGTGGCGTTTTAAGGAGTCTATAGTGACGTTTTTAAAGACTTATAATAGCATTTTGTAACTTGACCTCTATGAACTCAAGTTATAGGCATTTTTTTTTAACCTATAACTCGAGTTCATGGAGGTTGAGTTACAAAACGCCACTATAGGTCCTTAAAACGTCACTATAGGCTCCTTAAAAATGGCACTATAGGGCCTAACTTAATATATCTCAAATCAAGTTCCAAAAAATGAGCATTTTCCCAATTAGTTTGAGAAATTGAGCAAAATGCTACATAATTTGCGTGAAATATAGCATTTGCCCATTTTCTCCCTCTATTGAAATAAAATATCAACCACGTTTATCACGGGATTGCACCATATTTCTCCTTGTTTCTTATTGTTAAACTAATGAACGTCTCAATTCAAAGCTTCTTTTGGACTTCGCAACTCGCTAAGCTTTCTGATTTGGGCTAGATCCAAATTTGGAAGTTTTGATTTTGCCTTTCTTTCCTTCTCGGCAGAATACCATTAAATTTCAACAAGCAATATAATATCATCCTTGACTAAAGATTATTATAATACTGACAAGTGCCAATCACATACTTAAAATTGATTATTAATTCTTGGAATTGTTAATTAAATTAGGCACAGCAGCGTCGTCATTGAGGCATCAAGATTGTGACATTTAGATCTTCATGATCTCCTGTTAATCATTTGCTTCTGAAAACAACAACTTGTCGTAAAAGACAACAAGTGACAAAAAAAAAAAGTATAAATAATATGAGAGAATGGAGATCGCAGAAAAAGAAAAATAAAGGGTCGTACCATAGCTAAAGAGAATTAGATTCTTTGGCAGCATGTTGTTACAAACCAATCCTGAATCAATTTCCTAATATTGCATTGTTAATTTTGTACTCTTGTTGCCTCTAATGAACTAATTATTTATTACTATCCATATATGCAATAAGTTTGCCTTGGCATCCCTATGATTTTAAGGAATTAATGCCTAGCAAGCGTTTAATAAATCAAAACTACAACACTTAACAAGAAAAAATGCAGTAAATCACTTTTGGCTTGTCATCTGGGATGCACGGATGCGGCTCTAGAGGAGCCGCACCCGCGTCGGACTCGGCGGGATGCGGCGTCACGGGAGGGATGCTGCTGACCACGCGTCCGTGCCGCGTCGGGCCGCGTCCTGCCACGTGGATGGGCCGACTCGTGTCGACGCGGCTCAAATTGGCCCGACACGGGCCGTATCAGCCGAAACCGCTGAAATGGCCGGATCGTATCGGCCGAATATTGGTGTATTTCAGCCGGAAAAAGGAAATCAGCTAGTAAGTTAACCCCTTTCTTCTTCTTCTTCTTCTTTTATGCTTCTTCAGCTTCTTCTTCCTCTTTTTTGCTGTTCTATTCTGTTTCTTTTCTTTTCTTTTATAAGTTTTGTTTTTGTTCTTGTTTTTTTTGTTTTGAAAAGGATTGTTAAATGCTTTGGGTAGAGGTTTATCTTGTTTTTTATGCCTCTCACATGAGCCACATCTCCTCCCTTCCTTTTTATTTTTTATTTTTTTTATTTACATTAAGCCACTGAACGTCTGAACCACTAGTACATGAGCCACATCTCCCCCCTTTTTTATTTTGTACATTATTATTATATGAGTTTTCTATTATTATTATATATAAAAGCATGCTTAGTAATATATAAAATATATAAATAAAAATATTTTAATAATTTTTTAATCGTTGAGTCTCGCCGCACCCGCACTCACCTTTTTTAAAAATTGCAAAGTCTCGCACGCGCACCCGAGTCTTGAAATGCTCCCGTGCTTCATAGCTTGTCATTGTGTCCAAAGGCACAAATTTTCTTTAAATAATTTGATAGTTGGAAGAAAGAAAATTTGAATCTTAAACATTTTTATTAAAAACACTAAATATCAATTAATTGAATTACATAATTCTTATTAATAGATACAAGTTTTTCAGACTTTGAACTTTAGATTACAAGATATACTAAACTCACTTTCCAAAAATAGTTAGGGTAGATTCCTCTACTTATTTCGCCACGAGAGAATATATAAATGCTTTGCAATTGTTATACAGAAAAGTGCAAAGTATCAATCTTAATCAGATATTTGGATTCAATTAAGTGCATGAAAAATTTTTTGTTCCATCTCCTTATTTGTTTTTATTTCCTTTTTTATTCTGGGATAAGGTACATGATAATCATAGATTTCTTAATCTTTTCGTTTTGTTTGTTTTTCAAATTAAAATGATTTTTCCATCTCCTCCTTATTGGAGTTGCTCTGTGTTGAAAGAGCATGACGTAGGAGTGATGTGATTGACTGATAATAGGGAAGGAGTAGTAGTAGGTAGTGTGTGTATATATATATATATATAATAGTAGGGAAGGTGCAAACGTGTCGAATCATGTTTGACTTGCAACAAAAATGTGCCGAACCATGTTTGACCATCCTCGTACTCGTACCTGGGCAAGGGCCAAGGAGCCATATCTTGACTCTTAAGACAACATGGCTGCGCCTTCACTTGAGTTTCCAATTTCGCCTGTGCCTCAACTGACTCCATGGATAAATACTTGCAGCTTTAGTGCCAGACACGTTTACAGATCGTTGCCTACGATGTTGTCTACTGTCTACCATTTCTTCCGTTTAACCTTTTTATTTTTATTTTTTACAGACTTTCCCCCTTGATTGGAGCCTAGGGGGCAAAAAAAAAAAAAAAAAAAAAAATGCAGCTGGCTTACTAAACTCAATACTCAAAAGGCTGCAGGAAGATTAAATGGTTAAGGTTAAATACAAATTTGGACCCATACCCAATAATCCGTTTGAACTCTTACGTGGAAAAAAAAAATGTTGCAATAAGTAATAGAAATGAGTAATAGTTCGTTTGGATACAGTTAAAAATTGAAAATTGAAAAATACTGTAACAAAATAATTTTTAAATGTGAAAATAGTACCGTAGGACTCATTTTTAATAAAAAAAGTTTCTAAAAAGTAAAATTTGTAGGTCTGTGAACAGTAAAATTTGTACTGAAAAGGTGGAAAAGTCAAAATTTTCGGCTACTGTTTATGCACAGTGCATGAACAGTAGCTATTTTGTCTCATTTTTACGCGCAAATTAAAAAAAAAAAAAAAAGGAGCAAAATGCTGACGCAGATGCTTTCGGCCGAAACCAAACGTACACCAAGTGTAAAGACCATCCCAAGTAAGGGTCTTGAAATTGGACACAACCTACAAATATGATACGATACGAAATTAGAAAGTTATAAATTGAAGTATAATGGGTTCATGTCATATTTGAGTTGACATGATTGATTTGATTAATAAATGTGTTTTGTTCGTGTCCCACCCACAGAACCCATTTGATCTGTCCAACATGTTCAATTAAATATCATTTTACCAATAAACCCTTCAAAATCCTAGATATATAAGATTATTAGTTTTTATGGTTTGTTTTCTTTGACATATTGTGATTGATTATTTATGATATTGAGATATGATTTAGTTTTGAATAATTATTTGTTATGCAATTATTCGTTAGTTTTGAATTTTATTTAAAAAAAAAAATCTATTTGTTTGGTTTTTTATAGTTCAAATCAATTTGGTTAATAATATTTTTTTCGTTTTGATAAAATTTATTTCATGTTTTATATATAACATTTATATGAATTTTCTTTTTGTAGAATTATTAAATTAGTATACTATTAGAATTTATTGGCGAACTATAAAATAATGATTTATATATTATTCAAATTTTATCTTTGAGTGTTTTCTTTTTTCCTTATATTTGTATTGAAAGAAAAAATATAAATTATATTATTCCCCCCCCCCCCTCTACCCCCCCCTCTTTTTTTGTGTGAAACCTTTATAGCTAGAACTCTACTTTTTATTGAAATCCCAAATGGGTATAACTAGTTGAGTTCTAACTAAAAAGATTTGTAACATTGACTATTTGGCAAATTATAGTTAATAGTGTTTTAAAATTTTGGATTTTGTGTAAGCTGTAGCGTTCCCCAAATGTAGGGAGCCACTATAGCAGTAATTTATTTCAGGAAATGGGAAGGGTAACTATTAGGGACATATTTTTATGTGATTGGCACATCCTTTGACAAAACGCACTTTACTTGTATTTAGGTAAATCTAAGTAGGTTTAAGATGATCATTACAAGTGGTTAAATTGAAGTCATGAAGACTACTCAAGAACTACTTAAGAAAAGTGCAATCTGCAAGTCTCGATACCTCCTCGACAGAAGCTTGATCTGTCGAGATTCATTAAAGCTCGACAGATGTCTCGATCTATCGAGTTTACGAAATTCAATCTAAAGCCAGCAATGCTTTTATTCTAAAAAGGCTATTTGTTTATGGGTTTGTATAATCCTTATTAGACTAAGAAAGTACAAGGTGTAAACCTATTTGGAATAGGAGAGCCCATTAAGCTCCTATTTAAAGGAGGAGGAAAAAGAAAAACCCTAACCCTAGAGAGCTTCATAAGGTTTTCTTTTTGAAACCCTAGCCACCTTCTACAGAAAAAAGAGTTCTTACTACGTTTCTTGTACGCCTTTAGGTTCTGTAACCGAGCAAAGTCTCTTGCACCAACATTGAAGATCTTATTGGTGTTTCTATGTGAAGTTACTACAAATCAACTACAACAATCAAAGAGTTTCTGTGGAGTTAGTCACGCACTTGGATTTGTGCAAAGGAATAAGCCACGTATTAGGATCCGCGTATCAAATTGGTTAGTCACGTACTGGGAGCCGTGCATTGAAAAGGAGAGATTGTCACTACAGAACAAGTCCAATTGGGTATTGGGGTAAGAGTTCAATTGTAGGCTGGTATAAGGTACTGGGATTCCTTTACTTGTAACCGTTTGTTGTGATAATAGTGGATTCTCAAGAGTGGTGATCTTAAAGTCACCCGGTGGGGTTTTTGCCGTGTAGGTTTTCCACATTCGTAAACAAATCACCGTGTCAATTTATTTTCTGCTGCATACTTAGTTTAATTGATGATTTGTTTGTGCTATTACACGTTTTCATGTTAATTTGATTAATTAATAAACTTAGCTAATTAATCAATTAATTCACCACAATGGGTCAATTCATTTTTGGCCTATCAGTAACCATTGTGCGGGGTTTTTTTATCAAACTTCTTTCCTTAAATTGGCGTCTTATTCTATTTTAGGGAGATCAATGTGAATACTCTAAATCACTTTTCTCTTTCTCGCAAATATATGTGTGTGCGTGTGTGTGTGTGTGTGTGTGTTATTTTACTAATATATACTTTGCCACAACTTGCACATATATCAATTTGTGATTAGATTACATCACTTACATATAAGACCACCTTTGTTACTGGGTGAAAAATAATTCAATTATCACTTGATAGCATTCTCATCAATGTTGCTAAAATAGAATTTAGTAAAAAATATAACTAAGGTCGGTTTTAAAAACAAAATATAACTAAACTCACCCAAAAAATCAGCGCATTAGGCATTTAGGCTCAATACTTTATTCCTAAAATGTAACAATGAATAATGTCATATTAAGACACTGTTCATTGATTCAAAAAAATTATTCTCTCATTCTCTCTCTCAACTAATTGCTTTATGATTGTCTCTTTCACACCATAGAAAGGAAGGAGGAGATCGAACATGGACAGAGCCATGGTTTGACTTGGGGGTAACACTTACATTATTTTTTATTTATTAATAATCACTCATTCATCAAATCAGCAATTTGTAAAAAAATTTGTAACTCTAGCATTTTCCTCATTTTAAAGACCAAATCTAAAACAAAATATTCAAGCGCAAAAAAATTAGTCCAACAACAAAATTACCAATAGTAAAACTAAACAAAATTAAGCCTAGTTAACCAATTTTATCAAAAACAAACAATCTAACCCTTTAAACAACCAGCAACTAAGTAATAGAGTTAAAAGCCGAAGTCACTGCACACAATCAACAGCAAAACCGCCATCCTAACTCTATGTTCTGACTTTGTTCTTGAGCTTGAAGCTGAGTACAGCTATCACATTGGAGCTACTGGAAATGGCCCAATTGCTAGATTCAATCTTCAATATGGGTCATGATGTGAGGTGGCTATGGAGCGGTGTTGCATATTCAAGCTCCAAATCCAAGTTCGATTTGTTCAACGGCAAGAAACGTTGCAGTGCCATCTTTGTTAACGAAAAGGGAAGAGGGGATCACATCTCAGCCGTGGGATCATCATGAGGTGGCCACAATGGAAAAATGTGGACAAATGGATTGGGATGGTGTGGCATCAAGTTTTGGGGGATTTGGTATGATACTAATCCGGTTTGGTAGGAAGGGGGGAAGAGAAAAAAATATATTTAAATAGAATAGAGAAGCAAATATTAAGTCCGTTTTAAATGTATGTGAATTTCAGTTTGTTATTTTAGATTAAATTTTGACTATAATTGTATTGAACATGATGTGAAAGCTTTGAACCTTGTACAAATTGTGTTAAAGCTTATGTAACACATGGAGTGTAGCTAGCTATAGCAACTAGCAACAACGAAATAGGTATCTTCTGCAATGAATGTCTCATGCCAAGTGTTGCTTTCCGTGCAGCCAGTACAGACACTGGTCCTACTGGACCAAGCATCAACTTAAAAAAATTGGCAATTTTGGCTGTGTTTGGTTGTCGTAAAATATTTTCCGAAAAATAGATATTTTTCGAAAATTGTATTTTCGGGAAAGGAAAATATTTTCTGAGTGTTTGGCTGCATTATGAAAAATTTTCTAGAAAATATTTTCATGTGTTTGGTTACATACTGAAAATGCTATTTTCCTACACTTTCTCACATTTTCTTACCCATTTTCTCAGTTCCCAAACAAATTTTATAATAGAAATTTCAACGTATAAACTTCAAAAAACAAAAATCACAACAACTTCGATCAAATCCACATTCGGTCAAACTGAGAGAGCGAGGACGAGCGAGTGATCAAAAATGGATGGAAAGGGAGAGATCGGTCATGGGCGATGAGATCGGTCATGGGAAACGACGAGATCGAGCGGAGGCGAGATCGAGCGGCCAGATCGAGCGGCGCGGTGTGATCGGCGCGGTGCTGCGATCGACGAGACCGGTGCGATTTGGTGCGTGCGATCGTCGGACTGGGTGGATCGAAGTGCGATCGCGGTGTGTTCGCAGGCGACGTCGAAGAGCGATCGGTTTGGGTGGGTCGGTCTTCGGTGGGGTGCGATCGATCTGGGTGCGATCGGTCTCTCTCACCGTCGCGTGGAGGGGATGACGACGGCGGTCTGGGTGGCGTCTGAGTCCTTTCTCTCTCTCTTTCTCCCTGTTGCGCGTCTGGTCTTTCTTTCTCTCTCTCTTTCTCTCTTTTCCGGAAGTTAATTGAAGGTAAAATAGAAACGGAATTGGTTTTCCGTAATCAGAAGGCTTATTTTCGGTCAACGGAAATGATTTTCCGTTTGACCCAATTTTCCTCGCGCACCCAAACGGCCTATTTTACGGAAAATGATTTCCGGAAACCATTTGAAGCCAAAACAAACACAGCCTTTGTTTTTGTGATTTTCGCAGATATGGAAACAAGTTATGAGGTTATCCACCCAACACCGTCCACTGCCATTCCAGATATCGTGGATTCATGGCTTTGTTTTGTACGTGTCAGCCCCACATTCGTGTATTCTTTTTTTTTTTTTTTAATATAGACAAAGTAGCCTAATTAAAATGATCCTAATCAAGTTGAAGTTTCACACTTTCAGTACTAATGGGTGTCTCAAAAAAATAGAGAATAAAAGAAGTTTCACTTAAATGGGGCCAAAACCAAAGCTGGTGAACGTTGAACAATTAATAGAGAAAGTCTATAAGGAAAATGTTGACATGGGAATATTATAGTGACCAAAAATGCAGAGGAGTCAGAATTTGACCAATAGCTGAGAGACAGAGAGAGCATTTTTGTTTCTTCCCTCTTCGCTTTTTGTGAGTGAGAGCCATCATATGAACAGTGGTAAGTAGAACAGAACATATATTTTCACATGTGCGAATACGAGTTAAATTATATCAATTATCAAGCGCGTACGGTACACTTATAAAAGACACATAATTATACGCTTTGTCGAATCAGAAAAAAGAAAAGCTAGCTCCAGTCTTCTTTGAACTTTGAAGGTAAGCTAAGCTTTCAAGTTTCAACTCTTGCACACTGGTTTCCAGTTCTCTTGGAGGCGCTATTTTCTTTCTCTCTCTCTCTTTTTCTAAAACAAAAATTCTTGAAAACGTTTGAAGAACCAAATATCTTGTATAACCTATAGCTCAAGGTCTTATTTTTCAGCTTTTATCACCATCATTGTCCAATTACCAATGCTACTTTTGGCCTTGAAATATGAAAATTGTTCTTAGGGTTTTGGTGGATGTTATACTTTATTTGGACTAGAATTTCTGAAACTAAGGAATTTTATGCAAATTCTTGAGTTTTTTGCTTTAGGGCCTTGGGATTTTTTCTTCCTCTTTAATCTTAGTTCCTATTTTCCCTATCGTTACCTCCGAACTTTGGTCCACAAAGTGATTTGTACTTAATTAATTAACTTTTCATTTACTGTGTAATTTTTTATTTCTTTAATAAAAAGCAAATATACTACTTGGAATCATTTTCTATTATCAATATATCTTAAAATCTGCTCTAGTTACTACCTTGGTGGCTCAAAATCTAAGATTTCGGTGCCTTTTTCAATTTTCCCAGGGTCCTAGATTTCATCTTTAAGGAAACAAAAAGGGTGCTTAATTTTATGGAAAGCTCATCTGCCAAATGGATATCTGAACTGGTAACATTCTTATTCAACTTATACCAATTGTTCTTTTCTTTTTTCTTTCATTTCTGTGCATGGATAAATCTTCACACATCTCTTGGTAATACTTATATTCATTTTTTTTTTCTTCAGGAAATGGAAGATCCCGCCTTTATCCATCAATACGAGATCAACTCTTTCGGATACTCACTTGATAATCTTGATTTTCGTTCTTTTTCTGGTGAGAGCTACCCATCCAACCCAGATCTCAATCCCAAAAGCACATACAACTTTCATGCTTCAGTCATAGAAAATCCTCAGATTGACCTTGGGAGACCGGCAAAACAGCTCAAGACAAAAAGCTGGAATTCTTGCGCCACTGACCATATTCCTTCAAAGGCTGCTTCTTCATCTTCCTCACATTTGATTTCATTCGAGAACTCAAACTCACCCCCAGCCATTTCACAGCAATTTTATGGTCTAGACTGCACCATGAGACCAAAGAACGAGGCGGTTTCTGATAGAAATACGAATTTCCCAGCTATGATTTCTGAGAGTTCCTTTGGGATGCAAAATTGTTCATCAAAACATGGAGAGGTCCCCAAGAAGGTAGCTACAATGACTAGAACTCCTTTACATGCACAAGATCATGTAATAGCGGAGAGAAAGCGCCGAGAAAAGCTCAGCCAGCGGTTTATAGCACTTTCTGCAGTTGTTCCTGGCCTAAAGAAGGTACTATTTTGTTAATCTCTATCACTGGTTCTTGAAAGGGTCTAATTTTATTTAAATATTACGCATGATTTATCTTTCAAAAAGATCAGTTATTGTTGCTTCTTAGTTAGATGAGATCTAAACGGTTATGCTGCTTAATTAATTGCTTTCTATCAATGTTGCCCTAACAATATAAAGTCCGAATTAGTACAAACAAAAACAGAATATGACAGTACTGTGCGCGTTTGAGATTTTCTGGAAAAAGTTTTGTTGCTTTTAACTTTTTATTTTTGGTTTTTTTTTACCAATAATCTAGCTTTTATTTTTATTTTTTGAAATAAACTAACTTTTAACATTTTATAACACATTTAACATAAAAGTTATCAAAAACTATATCTTTTTATAAACATTAGCACATTAATTAATTGAACCTTTGTTGGATTTGAATCCTTAGCATTACTTCTTGTGAATTGGTAAAACATGATCCATTGAGTGTGGAGATCGATGGGCGACCCTTCTGTTTTCTGTTAACAAGCGATAGAAGAAGCACTAACCCAAGAAATCCCACACCTATATATATGCATGGTTGATCAAACTTCAAATATTTTGCTAAATAAGTGGGCAAATATCACTAGGCTATGGTATGAAGATAGACACTTAAAAAGAGTTCCTACATGCAGATAATGGAACCTAGTTCATTTTCCTTAGTATGTACTATACACTATAATTTCGTGTAGCCACCTCACATATAACTAAAAAAAATAAGAAAAAGATTTATAGTTAGAAATAGTACAATCAAGATTTATTAATCAGCATATCTTTGTGTGACACCCTAATATTTGTATGCAGATGGATAAGGCTTCTGTCCTGGGAGACGCTATTAAGTACTTGAAACAGCTTCAAGAACGTGTAAAGACACTCGAAGAGCAGGCTGCAAAGAAAACGATGGAATCAGTGGTTTTTGTGAAGAAGACTCGACTCTCAGCCGCTGATGACACCTCTTCATCTGAGGATAACTCAGATAGCGAATCCAAGGAACAGCTCCCCCAAATTGAAGCTAGAGTTTTGGAGAAGGATGTACTTATTAGAATCCATTGTGAGAACCGCAAAGGCTATGCAGCAAAAATACTAGGTGAAATAGAGAAACTTGATCTAGCTATCTTAAATAGCAGTGTCTTGCCATTTGGAAATTCGACACTTGATATAACTGTTGTTGCTCAGGTAATTTCACTATCCAGTCTATCCTTCTTTGAAGTCCTTCATATTTCTATACAACATATTCAATGACACTTTGATGCTTCTTAATTATAACGTGTGTTTGGTAAGCTTATGTTACCTCTCCATTTAATTTCTCTCAACAGGACTTATAATACAGTTATTCTTCTTTCAGGAGAGGGAGGGGGGTGTTAAGCAATCTTTATTCAATGAGCCTAATCATACAAAAAATTTCATAAGTAATATTATTGGTGCGATCTAGTGAAAATAGTATTGCACTAGTACTCATAACCTCGTTGATTATCAGGGTACTTTGATAATTTGTGAGTCAAGTTCATGAAAAAGATCATTTCCCCAACTTTACTCATCTTTTTTTTTTTAGATAATCGACGTTATACAAACAATAATGTTAGTCGTTTTATGTGAAATTGAACTCACAATTTTAACATTTTAACAAATTATGAAATAAGTTGTTTGACAAGATTGTGTCACATCACAGCACTAAATATTATACTCATCTTTATTTTTTGAATTTAGACTCATCACAAAAACTTGTCAATTATTTCCTGCAGATGGACGTTGATTTCTGCATGACAGTGAAAGATCTTGCGAGAAACCTACGACAGGCATTGCTAAAACTCATTTGACATAGCTAGCAAATCACAAAACTTGAAGGATTGTCTATGTTTCTTAATTTCTCTTCTTCTTCTTCTTTCTTTTTTTCACATCAGAAGCGTGGGATGACTAGGAATAAGCTCCAGTTTTAGACTTGTCCTTTTTATTTACAGTGTTTTTCTAGCACCATTTCAGAGAAACGAAGGCCTGTCAATCTCTCAGAATAGTTTTTGTTGCGAGTTTCACATATTCCTTGTTCCTTTTTTCGTGGTGGATCCTTGGACCACGTTCAATTACCCACGTGTTGTAAATGAAACACGCAACTTCTTGGAGGGGGGTTTTTGAGAGGTTTTGACTTTTCAAACATGACCTCTTTCTTCCCTCCTTCCCTTTGTAGAAGGATCTTTGTTATTACAATAAGAGACAGATAGATAGATAGGCACTTTCTTTCACAGATATTGGTGTCAGTTTTTTTCAAAAGGACCTTCAAATACTATGATGTTGTCCATTGTATAGTACAAAAATGAATTCCTCTGTATTTGCTTCAATGACTCGATGAGTAATAATCGTTGTTTTTGTTGGATATTGTCAATTAGTCCATGTCTTCTTACTCTTTGTTCTTAGTTTTACTCCATCAAATTAAGTTGGAAATTTTCCTTCTTTTTATGACAGTTTCACGCAACAATGAAAGGGCAGTATTTTACAATATGGGTGTAGTATATTTTATATATATAGTAAGCTAATTGGGTGTGATCGATGCAAACGGCCATTTAAGCATGTGGACATTGGGAAGAGGACGCTGTTGATGATTAATACAGCTATATGAAGTTCAACGTGTCAACGTGAGATTTTTATTAAGTGAAATTATAGGTAGGGTTGGAGAATGGAGACAACCCTTGTCCCACAAGAGATTCGTAATCTTCGCAATTAGTAGACTTTTTTACTCTTTCTCTCTCTATTTGCATATTTCTGCTTATTAAATTATATAAACCCTCGTTCCTTAATACAAATTGTAATTCATATACAGCTTATCAAAAAGGGTAGCGTAGAAATTGTGCACATCATTTGCCGGGTTCGAAATTTAGGACCTTAATTTTCAAATACTCAAAATTAAAAAATAACAATAACAAAAACCAGTGGTAACCATGTGACAGCAATCCAAAGAATGTATAGGACGAGTTGATTTAGACTATCATCCGCTAGAGAAGATAAAAGAATAAAATAAAAAGTCTGGTTAATGGGTGCATTTAGAGCATTTGTTAATAGACTATTTTAGAAAACTTTTGATAACTCTTTCAGGAGAAATATAAAAATATGTCAAAAAATCATTTTTTTTTTCTTTTCTTATTAAAAAGTTTTAAAAATATTTTCTAAACTAATAATTTTAAGGCATTTGTTAGTTTTTTTTCCTTAAATTTATTTTAGCTTACGAGGTGTTACAGTTCTTTGAGTTTGAAACTTGTAGTTCCCTCATCCCACTTCTACCAAAGTCAAATTTGTTTTTCTCAACTTTCCACAGTACTTAATACCTCATCCCACTTATACAGAAGTTAAATTTGTTTTTCTCAACTTTCCATGATACTTATTAAGAGAAATCTTAGGTATAGTTCTTTAGGTGGAATATATTATTAGATTTTTTAATTAAATTCAAACATGTAGATGTATTGACCAATAAAATATAAAGAATATTTTCTTTTTCAAAAATAATTAAATTCAATACAATCATAAAATTTATTTGAGAAACCTAATGTACTGCACTTAAGTTTTGCCTTACTTATTATTTTATTAAAAATCAGCACCCTACATAGTAACCAACTATAATTGTTGCCACCAAACCTTGTGTTGTGCAATAGTAGAAACTCTAATATCAATTGTTGTGAATTGTGGTTAACAATAGCGCATTCACACGAATAAGAAAAATAAAATATCAACATGAGACAACAATATTTATGTGATTTGCCTAACTCTATGCCTACGTCTACGGGTAACACTAACCAAAATCCACTATCAACGATATCAATTACAGCCACACTTAATCAAACCTCACAGCACTCACACAAACAAATTGTGAAGATCTTGATCATTGCATACTGCATATGCGCGCTGGATGGAATTGGCAATGATCAAAACGAACAATCTTTTGGCAAAAATTTGCATACTCTAGAAACTCTTTAAGGTCCTCAATTAATGGTGGTTGATGAAATGAAACCGACCAAAATTGGCAGCATTTGAAGGTAACGAAATTAGTACAAGAGAAAGGGTTTTTCACATCCTTCCGACGAGAATTATACCCATCAAATGGGATGGTCAAAGTCAGGGCAACATGTGTTAATTGGATATCAATTGCTAATAAAATCAAAGCTTTTTGTATTGATTTTCTTTTTGCTGATGTACTCAATTCATACCAGTTTCTTGGAATTGGTTGGACTTCTGAGTTCTGACCCAAATGGTCCAATTAATGGTCGGTGGTCTTAAATTTAAGGGGTCGATTACTGTTTCTCTTTGTTTCCCACCTTAACAAGCTAATTATACGCCAAACTACGTGTACATTAATAAAAGAAAGTCTCTAAAGCTACTCTTCTATCCTTCAGTTTTTAGAAAGTACTCGATTACTTAGAAAGAAAAAAGAAAAAGTCTCTGTTCTCATTAGGTTCCCTTTCTTCAAACGAATGACATATGTACGTACATACACACGTTGACATGTTGTTTCAAGCCGGATTGAAGTTGATGATGTGCCAAATTATAAAAGTTTGATTTGACTTTTGAGTTTATGAAAAAAGGTTCACTTTCATGAAAGTCACCACGTGATTTTGGAATACTGTAATTTAAGTTCCTTTGACAAAAATACCAAGCATTTTCATATTCTATTTAGGCAAAAAGACGTCTAGAAGATTAATATATATATATATATATATATAACGTATATACTACATACACGATTAACCAATAGCCAAATCGTGGCCTTCCTCCAAAAAAAAAAAAAAAAAAAAAAGCCAAATCGTGACACAACTAATTACAATAATGACAGGCAATTCTTAGAGGACTGAGATGATTAGAATTTCTTGTGTGGTAATTGACGGATGTGGACATTTGAACAAGAAGGAAAAGATATAAAGGAATTTTTGTTTTACTCTTCCCAGCTTGAAAACGAAACCAGTTGGTAGCCTAGATTAGTGAGCCTTAGGATGTGTTTGTTTGGAGGTGAAATATAGTTGATAAATTTTTTTAAGAGAAAATGGGAAGGAAAACTTTTTTGGAGTGTTTGGTTAGGTGGAGATGAAGGAAAATAAATGATGGAGCTCAGATGTTTTTTCACTAGCCTACCAAAATTTTTTTTTTTTTTCAAAATAAAGAAAAAATTGAAGGGAGAAAATGGGCTTCATCCTTACGTCTGCCCATGAACTTCATCCTTACGTTGCTCCTTCACTTTTTTTTTTTTTTTCCTTCCTCTGGACGTTAGCCCTTTTTTTCTTTTGATTTACTGGGCAGGTGTACGTTGCCCATATTCTTTTTTTTTTTTTTCCTTTTTTTTCTTTAAATTGTGTTTTTTTTTTGGTATTTTTTGTATTTTTTTTTAGATGTGATTTTTTTTTTAACATGATTTTTTTTTCTTAATAGTAATAGACCCTCCAAAAAAAGAAATAAAAGCATGTTCAAAAAAAATTCATGTGACTTTTTAACATGATTTTTTTTTTTAACATGATTTTTAGACGTTGCCCCTTTTTTTGCTTTCTTTATAATTTTTTTTTTGTTCTAATTAGGCATCATTTTTTAACAAAGGTATATGAGTAAATTTATATAAACTCATTTTTCCCTTCACTTTTTCACTCCCAATCAAACAAAAATAAGGGAAATTAAAATATTTTTTATTCTCCCACCATTTTCTGTCCTCCCATTTTTCTACTCCTCTAACCAAACAGAGCCTTAATGAACACAAAATTGGAGTCCATTATTGCCCCCATCATTTGATATTACAAATTCTTATCTTAAAAATTTTAGAGAAACGTCCCATTTTTATATTGAAATTGTGAATTTATGTCACGATTTTCAAGTTTAACAACTTTAAATAATGATTTTGTTTAAAAATAATGTGTTTATAAAATTGCACGTAAAAAGCATGCCTACAATAAGTATTACTCAAATTTTTTATCTTATTACCAAATAAACGAATGGATTATTTCCTTTTATAATTCCCCAATCTTTTTTTTTTTTTGGAGAATGAGAATGAGAATGATCCCCAATCAAAGTTAGGTGGCCAATAATGCAAAGATGTGTCTCAAGCTTCTACCTCTTTCTTTCATTGGTCATCCTTTTCCAAATTATTTCTGCGTTGCTAAAAGCTTGACTTAGGGAGGACTAAATGGTTCACCTCCCACTCCTGTAATCATTTACAACTGGCCATGTCTGGGCCGGTGAGTTTAACTTGTGGCTGTCAATCACTAATAATTATTGAGCTCATCGATCATTCATCAAGGTGGGCCTGGGGGGGCTTCAGCTTCACATAATAAGCCCGGCTATCTTTTTACAGTTGATTTAGCATGTCGGTTGTGGCTCACATACATGTAATCTTGACTATCCTGGATAAAGTAAGTTGACACCTGCGCTGCCCAAATTATCCCTTCACAAGATCCAATAATCAATTTTAAGAGCACTACAAAATTGACTTACAATGGACCTTTAACCACAAAACTGTCAAACCCTCTGTAAGCCACATCTTAGACTTTATGGGCTTTGGGGTCATATCATGGGCCCATTTGGCCTTTCTGTGATTGTGGGGTACGGGATTGTTGACAATTTTGCATCACCAGCAATTACTTGAAGTGGAGGTAACAGGTTTTACTAACATGTACCCTAAGTAAAATCATTTTAAAAAACTTTTTATAAGAAAATAAAAAAATAATTAATTTTTTTGATAATTTTTTTAATTTTTATATAAATTTTTCTAAAATAAAAGATTAATGTATACCCTACATATTAATCTGACTTTTCTAGAATTTAGCTTTAGGAGGTTGTTTAATTGTAGTGATTTTTGGAAGCATGGAAACGAAAAAGAGGAAAATAAGAGAGAAAATAGAGACAAAAGTTTGGTAAGGAGGAAAGAGGGAATGAATTTTGGTGGGATTAAGATATTTTCTCTCAACATACCAAAATCTTATTTCTTTAATTTAGAAAGATTTAAGGAGATAAAAATCATAAAATAGGAGGAGGGGAGGGGTTTTGAGAAAATACCAAAATTGCCCCTCCCACTCACCATGCATTTTAACATTGCTGTTGTTTTTCCTCTTCTTTTAATATTTTTTTTTTTGGTTGAATCAAGAGGTGGTTTTTATTTATTTATTATTTTAAAAAAATGGTGGCCTTCACCTCAAATAAAATTTTCTATTTATTTATTGATTAAAAATAGATTTCTTATATTATGTGATAGGGGCATGTGTGTAAATTTCTACAAACAACATTTTCTATACTCTTATTTTTCTTCATAACCAAATAAATGAGTTTTTCATATCTTCACTTTTTCATCTTTCCAATTAAATACCATAAGAGAAAACTAATTTTTTTTTTTCTATCTTCCTACTTTTCTATTCCATGCCTATTTTTTATTATCTCATTTTTCTATCCTCCAACCAAACCTTTGGTGACAATGTCTATGACAGACAGAAGCTTAACCATGGATTCATGGACTCGCCAGATTAGGGACTCAAGCCCCTTCCTCACTTCCTGTAGCGTAAAAAGTAATGTAGCAAAAATAAAAAGACAATAGGCAACATATAACATTGTAATTAATTTCTGCTCTCTCAAAGTCATGTGATTTCTTTGAAACATAAGCAAATTACTAATAAAGTACTAACTTGTTCCCTCGAATTCTATCATATCTATTAAAAATAATCAGTTTCCTAGTTAGAATATAATCATGTTTTGCATTTAAATTTAACAAAAAACGAGTACTGCCAAGAGCCCTATAGTTGTAATTAACCTAGTTCATTGGCACGTTTTAATACTTTCAATAAAAATATTCAGGATTCAATTTTCCCACCACCAACTATCAAATTATAAAACAAATACAAAAATAACAACAACCAGTGGGTACCATAATTGTGAAATCTAGATGCCAGAATTCATCCTTCTTCCTATCAATCATTGTGCAACTAATTAGGGCACTAGCAATAATGGTGCTAAATAGCTAAATATTAAAATGTACCATACAATAGTGGAGCCAAAACTATATTTTTTTGCTCCACAACTACAGTGCATAGCTATTTTTGGTTGTGCATTGTAGGTAAAAGGTAAAATTATTTATTTATTTTGCGTTCACACTGCTTTTCTTATTTTCCTTCTTTCTTCTGCATTTCATTTTCCTTTGTGCCTGTGTCTCTCTCCTCTCTCTCCTAACTACCTCTTCATCTGCTTCTTTCTTCCTCCACGCCGATCTGCACAAGTCCAACTACCACAGACCCATCATCGTCGACCCATGTTGACCCATCTTGGCCTCCCTTCTCTGTTTTCGGCATTTGTGCTTGTGTTTCGGGCTAAGTTTTGGGTTGTGCTTATGTTTCACATTTGTGTTCGGGCTGGGTTTTATTTTCGGGCATGGGTTTTAGTTTCGGTTTGTGTTTTGGGCATGGGTTTTGGGCACTCTCTTATGTTTCGGGCATAGGTATCGGTTTGGGTTTGTGTTTTGGTCTGATTTTTCTGCTTTCTTTTTTTGTTCTTCTTCACTGGTTTTGATGGGCATTGGTTACAGTGGCAGGGTTGTGGCTGTACAGTGGCAGGGTTTAAATGAATTATTTATTTTTCCCATTCTATCCTTAGATTTGAATGTGAACTACCAAGTCATTTAAAAAAAAAAAGGTTAAAATTGTCAATTTATAAAAAATACAATTTCCTTTAAACTTGGGAATCTGGATTCTCACCTGTTTTAAAGGGAATCCACATTCCTATTGAGAGAGGTTTAAGGGGGGAATCCAGATTCCCCTGACATTTGATTCCCTAGCATAATTTGCAACCAAATATGGGAATCTTTAAACATTCCTGAGAATCCTAAAACATTACCCTATACCAAACACCACATGATGGTGATTGTGGTTGTGTTTTGGTGGTTGAATGAAATATTATTTTATTGTAGTGTTTATATAATTTTATTATGTTAAAAGCTAAAATAAAACTATTACCGTTAAATATAAGAATGCAAAATAAATAAAATAATTTTTTGTGATGTTAAAAAGCTAAAAATTTGGCTCTACATGCTCTGAGGTCCCCAATAGAAACCCAAAATGCGTGTGTTTCAGGTCCGAAAGAAAAGTGCTGTAACAGCGGAAGCTTTTATGTCAATTCCCTGAGGATAAAGTAAAAGCAGACCATGTAAATGATAAAAATAAAATAACACGTCATATTATAACTTTCTTCCAGCTAGTTTGCCCATAACACCATCTGAGCACACATGAGCCAAAGACAATGCATGTTCAGAAAGCTTTTTAACACAAAATAAAATTGTGCCCTTAAGCTCAAAATGCATCTGTAAAACACCTCATTTTACAATGAAAGAAAATTTAAATTTTTCAAGAAAGCCAACATCTAAAAGTAAAACTATCATTTCACAAGTTCAGGAGGCAAACAGGTTAGTTCATACAAATATAAGAACTCTGGTTTGATAGATAATAGAAGATCAAATTTCAACCGGAGGCAGACATTTATGAAATTGTAGTTTGGTAAATCTTTCAAAGTGAAGGAAAAAATTGTTTGAAACAGTACTATTACTGTAGTAGCAAAATCCATGTGTTGGTTGAAAAGTTCATAGGACGGTGAGTAGGTTCTATTTTGTACTAAACAAGGTAATTTGGTTGATTTTTAGTTCGATTTGGTTTGTTTTAGAAGGTGATTTATGTTGGAGATGTTAAATTTGTAGGTTTACGTGATTAGGCTAGCATTTAATGAGGATTCGGGGTTACGTTGCAAACTTATGTTCAACACGTACAAATATGTTTCGCTTGCATTCGGCCTCCGCATGCGCAACACACCTTTCTTGGGCTTAAAGACTATACATACCTGCAAACCCATTTGCCTATATAGCCCAAAATAGGTGAAAATAAAATTCATCTTTTGCCTTCCAACACCAACCCATGACTCCCACACTTTTCCCTTTCGGCTTACACACGGGCATGGTCCATGCATTTGTGCTTCATCTATTTCTTTTAACTAGTTGGTAGCCCATGCGGATAGTTCAACAACAACAACAAAAAAAATGTTTTTTTTTTTCTTTTAAAATATTCTTTTTTTTAATCAAAATATGAAATTTAATAATTATAATAGTTAATTAATACACATCTATTTTAATTGTGTTTGTATCCGGAATTATTTATTTTAAAGGAAATATGATGTGATAAGATTTTAATGGAAGTTTAAATATAGAGTAAAGTTTAAATTCAATTTAAAATATATATTAGAATAATAATGTGTAAAATTGTAATGTTTCAAGATTTTAAGTGGCAAAATATTAGAAGGCCAACAAAAAATTAAACATCTTTAGTTTTATATATACATATATTATCAATAAACACAAATAATTGTGGCTCCCAATTAGCTCAACTAGTGAAGTTCTTATAGTCGAATAAAGAATTTGTGCTCAAATCTCATAAAAAAAAATTTTGATATCATATTGTTGTTGGTTTTACCTAGCCATCAAGGTTAGTTTCATTGTTATTTCTAATTAGCTTAACTTATAAAGTTTCTTGCCATCGAATAAGAAATTTGGGGTTCGAACCCCCACCAACAGTAAAAATCAATTGTTGTCTTGGTCCGATGATAAAAACCAATAACTATGGAATAGATATCCTAGGTTAATATTAAATTCTATCTAGAGAAGAAAAAAAAAGTTAGTTTCAAGTTCATAAATATCACACATTTCACGTTTTAAATTTTAAATGCGGCAAGCATCCATGAAATTATAGATATTTTGTGTATGTATGTACAGCGAGTCAACAATGAAGTTGGAATGATATTTTCCATTTTTGACTATTTCTTAGCCCATTGCAATCCTAAAGAGAAGTGTTATATCCATAACATTTTTATAATATTTTCACAACAAATTATGGGTGATAAGTTGTTACTAATTCTAATTTAAATCTACTACTTAAATTACATTTTTACATATCTGTACAAGCCAAAGATGAGGCTTCTGGGCTAGAATCTCACTTGGGCTCTCAATTTATTTGTATATGGGGGTTAGGATTTCCTACTTTGGGTAGTTCTCGGCATAAAGACTCAATGAGACAACTTTTCTCTCTATTCTCTCACCCTACTTTTTTCCATCCCCTTTTTCTTCCTCAACTCTCGTATTTATAGCCCAGAACTAATGGAAGGATCATGATTGCTTTTTTGATAGTGCAATGTGAGGTCCAATACTATTAACCGTAAGTGGGTGGTTAGGTGATAGTGGAAAGCGGTGGGAATGGCCTTGGAACTTGGTTCCCACTCCTGAAAATATGCTCGACATGGGCGTTTGCTGAGACACTACTGGGCATGAGGAGGATGCCAAGGCCGAGCCAGTGCAGCCTTTCTCGGGGACGACTTGCTGAGCATGGACCACGTCGACAAGGCAAGGTGCGAGCATTAGATGGTTGATCCTTGGGCCTCAAAGTGACACTCGTCCTTAGGTTCATAGCTTTCGTGGGCTTGGGCCGAGGTCCTGGGTAGGGTGATGGCCGGGCCTTTGGGCCACGTTGTTGACTCCAAATCACGGCCTAAGAAAGGGGGGCATGGACATCTCGAGACCGTACACTATCCATAACCGCTACTAGTAACAACTTATCACTTAAAATTTGTTATCATTTCTCAATCAACTTTATCCAACAACTTCCAAACAAAGGACCAACATACGTCATGCATGCTTCCCTCTTTTCCCTATCCATGATACTCGTTCCTCTTTACAGGTAGAACGAACTTTCTGTTATTTTGTATCCTTAAGAAAATTAAAACAAACTGAGAGAAAAAAAAAAGTAGATTTTGTTAATATATATATATATATATATATTTTTTTTTTTCTAACAAAAAGGGAGAGAGATGAGGAAGAAGGTGGTGGTGGTAGTAGCAGTGGCCACGGTGGCAGCTCCAGGATTTTTTTTCTAGGGGGGTCTGTAGTGGCGGAGTTAGGAATTTGTCATAGGAGCGATTAAAAACAAAATGATTAATTTTTTTTTTATATATACAATTTCCATATTATATAAAATAATCTAAAATAAATACAATTAGTACACAATACAACTATATCGTGTAATAGTCTAAAAAATTTATTAATAGTTTAAAGATCAGTAAGACAACTATATCACTTAATAACTTATTATATTTATATGTAATATTAATTAAATAAAAATATATGATAAAGAAGAATAATAACAAACCTAGGAGTGGGACTAGGAATAAATGTGAAGGAAAAAAAAAAAAAAAACCTAATATAAATTTTTGCTTTTGAAGTGTATGGTTTTTTAACCATACAAATGGTCACTCTTTTAGAATTGGAGCAAACAGAGATAAAAGCTAAGAAAACTACTTGATCAAACAAAGATAAAAGCTAAGAAAACAGATTGGAGAAAGAGAGATAGAGAGAATGAAGAAAGAAATCCTAGATATAAATATAGATCAATTGGTTGGAATGATAGTATAATTTTTTGTTGACGAAGAAGAAAAATGCAAGGAAAAACAACTTCGTTTTGTTGTTTAATGGAAAAGTAAGCTATAGTCTTAGATAGAAAGTTTATTTATTTATTTATTTTTAACGAATGTGCAAAAATTTGAAATATTTTTTCTTTATTATAAAATTAAATATTTTAAAAGCAATTATTGTTGACACAACACTTGCACAAAAATTTCATAACAAAATATAGGTGGCGAGTTAGTAAAGGTAGGTAAAAAAAGTGATACAAGTGGAGAAGGAGAAACGAGAGACAGTGGAAGCAAAAGCAACGCATTCTACGTAAATTTGTAAGGGACTGTGCCACTCCGGTCCCCAAGCTCAATCAGGTTGCCGATGCCTTGGTCTCTGATATGCAAGCCTCTCTTGCTTCAAACCACTCCACCAACCTTAACATGCTCGTTTCATACCACTGGATACTCAAACTCTCTGTCATTCACTATTTTATGATTTTATCCAATGTTATTTGATATGTTTATGGTGGCAGAGATGGGGAAGGTTTATACTATGGGGTGAATTTGCGAGAGGCAAATTTTTTGATTTTGTGCGCACGACTTGGAGGGAAGAATAAACCTTTATCTGATTTACGTAGAGAGGAGATTTCATTCCCCGCCAATGTGATGCTTGGTACTACTCAGTTTTGGTTTTAAAGAATTAAAATCTAGTTCTTTCGTATGCTGCTTGTTTTGTTTTGAAGGGCAGATGGCTTTACTGGCACTGCAATTGTATATTTGGATTGGTTTCTATATCAATGTGATCAATCTAAATAAAGGTCTTATTAGGATTGAGTTGGGAATTAGGCATTAGTATAGGGGTGGCCAATGATTTGAACTACATGTTTCTCTTTTGCTTTCAATTGGTAATTAACTAGTTGCAAAAAAGATATATATATATATATATATATATGTATGTATGTATGTATGTATATAAATATTATATGCTGCTGTTGAAATCATTGTATCACATTCTCTATCATGAATTCATGATTCCTGATGTATCCATATTTCATGATTGATCCGATTCCACCTCACAATTCCAGCATTCTTGTCAGCAATAGTTTCACTTAGACTTTTAGAAGCTACTCTCTCTAAAAGTTAGATTTACTTGTTTATTTAATTAGTAAGTTTTAGAAACTATGGTGGAAAAACACAACTGAATTTTCTTGTTGATCAGGAATTGTTTGACTGCATTGCTTCGGAGCTCGCAAAATTTGTTTCAGCACAGCCTGAGAATGATAATGATGTTCCAACTAACCAGAAGAAATTGGGTTTCACTTTGTCATATCTAGTGGACCAAGGTGCAGCCTCCCCTGGCACCGCTATAAAATGGAAGAGTTTCTCTGATGACATGGTTGAGTCCCTATAATTTACCTACGATTGCATTTTTCTTTTTCCCTTGTTGATATTTTGACTTCTACTTTACTACTTTTAAGTATAGGGTTTAGACATAGGTTCCATTCTCCGTATTATTTGCTTATTTGATTTTTATTTGAACTTATCATTAACATTATTTTATTATCTATCATTAATAACTTGTCAATAAATTATTTTGTAAAAATTGTTGTGAGATTAGAATGATTGATTTTATTTGCCTACAAATAAGTTTACTTCATTAATTCTTTCAGATTTAAGCAAATGAGCTTTATATTAAATAAAAGGAAAGTTATTAGTTAAAATAAAAATAGGTTTGTTCACCAACAAAGTACACACAAATCAAGTCATACCCTATTAATTTAGACGNGAATTGGTGCAGCCTCCCCTGCAACCGCTATAAAATGGAAGAGTTTCTCTGATGACATGGTTGAGTCCCTATAATTTACCTACGATTGCATTTTTCTTTTTCCCTTGTTGATATTTTGACTTCTACTTTACTACTTTTAAGTATAGGGTTTAGACATAGGTTCCATTCTCCGTATTATTTGCTTATTTGATTTTTATTTGAACTTATCATTAACATTATTTTATTATCTATCATTAATAACTTGTCAATAAATTATTTTGTAAAAATTGTTGTGAGATTAGAATGATTGATTTTATTTGCCTACAAATAAGTTTACTTCATTAATTCTTTCAGATTTAAGCAAATGAGCTTTATATTAATAAAAGGAAAGTTATTAGTTAAAATAAAAATAGGTTTGTTCACCAACAAAGTACACACAACTCAAGTCATACCCTATTAATTTAGACGGCGATGATGCTTGCTGCCAAATTAATAATTAAGGCACACACGCTTCACACAGCCTAGAAAATCTTTGGAGAGACAGAGAGAAATTGTATGTGTCAAGATTCTAAAGATCAGAAGAGAAGGAAAGGAGATCAGAAGAAGAAAGAAAAGGGTTCTGAAGATAACAAGCTAAACGACAAGAATTGTAGATAAACGACAGAAAGCTATTATTTGTTAGCTAAGCTGCAAGTAGTTTAGGCAGTATATTTATCCAGACATGTAAAGCACACGTGGCTTATCACACGTGCTATAACTAACTTAGCCTATAGTTTAGGCAGTATATTCCCAAAACTCTCTCTAGCTTCCATCACATTTTTTGTTATAATTCTTACCGAATGAATTAATTGTATTGTTGGGTTGAACTTGAAATAGAAAAGCTGTCTCTGCCCTGTATATATGATGATGATTAATAACACTAGACAAAACTTTTGAGAATATTAAATATTTTAAAGGCAAAAATGCAAAACACACCTTTTAACTTTCACATTTTTTTTTTATTTCAGTCTTCTAATTTTCAGTTTTGTCAATTCAGTTTTCTAACTTTCAATTTTTGTCAATGCAGGGTTCTGTTACAACTCAGTTAGTGGCTGCCGTTAGACCCATTGAAACGACACCGGTTTTTTTTTTTTTTTTTTTAATTAATTAATTAATTAATTAATTATTCAAAATTAAAAGAAAATAAGAAAAATCTGAAAAAAAAAAAAAAAAAAAAAAACTCAGTTAGTGGTTGCCGTTAGATCCATTGAAACGACGATTTTTTTTTTAATTCGGAATTTAAAGAAAATAAGAAAAATTTGAAAAAAAATAAATAAAAAGATCCCAGGTTAAGTACTGGTTAGCGAGCGAACCGTAGTGATCAGAGCAGAGAAGGTTTTTTAAAAAACTTACAGTAGTATATATCCAAAAGGGTCTAACTCTTGGATATATAGTATAGGCTTTAAACCTCTTTAACTCACACTCATTTTCCAATGTGGGATTAACCCGTTGTTTTTTCTTTTGAGAATACTAAATATTTTTAATACACACATGAGGAGAGGAAATAAGGTTTTTATAGAAATTTACAGTGGTGTATATCCAAAAGGGCCTAATTCTTAGCCAAGTTTTCACTGGACAAAACCTAAACACTTTATGTTTTCTAATTAAATTTAAATAGGTGGTTGTATTAGCTATTAAATCTTTAAAGTAATGATTATAGAAATTCTGATTAAAAGTCTCTTTAAATGATCAAGTGGGCCCAATAAATCATATAGTTGAGTTTAATTGTCATTCGGAGAAGATAAGATTTTTTGTGTTGTATTGGTCAATACAATTATATGGTTAATTTAATTGGAAAACTTAAGTTACAACATTTCTGGAATTGTAATTTTTTTTTTTTTTTGGAGAGGTTTTGGAATGGTAAGTTTGTAACTAAGTTTTGCCTAATAAAGTACACCCTCCAAGTGTCAAGCCTTGCACATTATAACCTTGACTGTGCCAAAAAGATCAAATAATTGCCCAAACTCTTACCATCATTATACAATTTTAAGGAATAATCATTACAATTATGGCCATACAGATACAGTTTAGCCTTTTCTCAAAAAAAGAAAAAGAAAAAAAAAGATACAGTTTAGCCCAGGAGCTGAATGCCAATGCCTCTAGTTAGCCTAAAAAGAAGAAATTCTCAAAAAAAAAAAAAAAAGATATTATGCCATTCTGTGTTTGCATATTATTTCCATAAAGAGACCATTAAGGATATACCATTAGTCACTGAGAGTTGTTCCTTGCATATATGTGGTCTTATAAAATCTAAACTTTATACGTCGTACTCCTTCTCTGAAATTTGAAATAATGAATCAGGTTGGAAAAGAGTTGGTGATTGACATCAATCGATCTCTTGAGAAACTAGTTGTGAACTTCCGTGATTATGCATTTGTAAGCAACTCTTCCCATTTCTTATCTTCTGTTTATCTGATTGCTTTATAATTGAACAGGATCTGACCTAAAAACACACAAAAATATCATTCCTTATGATAGAAAAGACTTTATGGTGAGTTTCTTATTTGGCTATCTTCTTGATCAGGTTGATGAATTGGAAACTTGGCTGGAGGTAGATAATATTACAGAGAAACTGTGGCTTCGGTTACTCTAGGTATGACCACAAATGCTGCTTATGTAGAACCAGCACACGCAGTCCCCAGACGGCAAGGCTTGTCACCTAATTCAGAGGAGATGGTAAGCAACCATGAAAGTACTACATTCTTATTGATAATTCGATGGTTACAATAGTGGAGGAGCTCCAGGGGGGGGAGGTTTGAACTGTTGATGTCTCCATTATAAACAATGAGATGCTAGTTTAGCTACAAGGCTATTGGCGAAAGTACTACATTCAAAGTAGTGAACCGACAAGTTAAAATTGTGTGCTTAGTTTTGCAGGTTATAAGCATAGAATGAGGAAACTTCAATTCCATTCATTTTGCTTTAACTGAGTTTCAATCTAGGTTAGATGCTGAAAGCTCCAATCCTGGAAGCCAGGTTTGGCAACTCTTAGTTTCTGGTTGACCTGTATAGTTTTTAATTTGCACTTGTGGTCTAGTTTCCGAATCTTCTTTTTTCACAGATCTTCGAAAAGCTGATTGCAGGAACATATTTGGGGGAGGTTGTGAGAAGAGTCCTACTGAAGATGGCGCAGGAAACAGCACTGTTTGGCGATTCTGTGCCTTCCAAACTAAATACTCCATATATTTTAAGGTTTACAAGAATTCCTACCTCAATTTCAACTTCTAATTAATTTAATCATGCTTTTATCCCTCGTGATTTTAACAAATATATTAATTTGTGTTGTGACAAACCGTAGAGCAAAATTGAATATGTGAATGTATTTCAGGAGGCTTGTGGGTTCATGCGTTCTAAAACAGGACTTTAACAAGTTCTATGACAGAATAGCATGCAAAAATTCAAACTAAATTAACGAAAGATATGGGACAATGATGAGGATGGCAATGTATCAGGCTCGAAACTCTTAGCCGCAGATGTAATAAGGTTGCATTTGATTCTTTTGAGGATTCCAAATTAAGAAGCTGAGAAACTTTTGCTAATCTGTTGGTGAAAATACAGAAAAATACTAGACAAGTTCAAATAAAATCAATATATATATATATATATAGAGAGAGAGAGAAAGCATAAGGTCCATCCATGTGGCACTCTAATTTTGCATTTAGCTTTTTCTTTACCTCTTTTCATTAACTTATTTTTACTAACTTGTACGTATTGTTGTGAAAGTTCCCTAAGTCATGAACACACCCCAGTTTCTCTATAGATAAGAAAGTGCTCTAACTTCTCTTAGGCAGTAGAATAGCTGTACCTTCTACGAAGGTTTGTCTGTCTTCCACATTTTAGCAGTGTTATTATCTTGGCTAGTTGTGTTTTCTTCAAGGGAATTGGGAAACAGATTGTCTTTTCTTACTATTCTTACTCTTGCTTGAAAAATTTTCTTGTGTTCACAATGGAAGAATTGTCACAAAGCTGGACGTCGCTCTCTAATAGAGAGGGTCCAGGTTGCTGCTTAGAGAGTGAGTTCAACTCACAAGAACATATTATAGCAGCAAAGTTTCTTACAAAATGAGCTCTTAATATTGAGGCAATTGCAAAAACTTTCACTCCTTTGTGGCGGTCAAAAAGTGGATTCAAGGTCAGAAATCTTGGTGATCATGTAATTCTATTCATATTTGAAAATGCAAGTGAAGTAGACAAGGTCCTTAGTGTAGAGCCATGTAGTTTCAACAAACACTTAGGGTCTGTTTGGATATAGTTGAAAACTGAAAAACACTAGCAAAATAATTTTTAAATGTGTAAATAGTACCGTGGGACCCATTTTTTAAAAAAAAATTGATGAAAAGTGAAATTTGTGGGATCCATTTCTGAAAAGTTGCTGCAAAGTTGCTGAAAATGTTACTGTGGGTGCACTGTGTGTGCACTGTTCACACCCCGTAAGTCCACATTCACAACTTGAAAAAAAAGAAAGAAAAAAGAAAAAAGAAAACGCAGACGTGAACGTTTCGCGCTTCCCAAACGAACACTTAGTGATTATGCAAAAGTATGATAAAAGCATGGCTGTGAAAGAATTGAAATTTGAGAGGACTCTTTTTTGGGTGCAAGTTCATGGGATTCCTTGCAAATATCTAAATGTCAAGGCGGTCGAGAAAATCTGTGAAGTTGTAAGACAAGTTATACACCCAAATAATCCAATGGAAATCGGGGGTGGCAATTTCATGAGGATTCGAGTGGGGTTGGATGTATCTTTACCGCTTTGTCATGGTAGAGTCGTATCTCTGGAGAATGGGAAAAAAAAAACTTGGATCACGGTCAAATATGAGTGTCTACCAAATATATGTTATTGGTGCAGCAAACTGGATCACAATGATTGGGATTATGATATTTGGTTGGAAAGTGAAGGGAGTTTAGCAAAAAACCAAAAGCAATTTGGTTCATCTCTACATGCTTCGCTGTTTTCTCCAGCAAGGCGAAGTGTTATGGTTGTCCCAGGCTTTTACACTCTTAAGCGCAAGACAGCAACGCCATCTGCTAGTGCAACTAGGCCTGAAGATGAGGGATTAACCAGTGACGAGCCACCACCAACGGAGGAGCAAAGTTCTATGACAGAATAGCATGCAAAAATTCAAACTAAATTAACGAAAGATATGGGACAATGATGAGGATGGCAATGTATCAGGCTCGAAACTCTTAGCCGCAGATGTAATAAGGTTGCATTTGATTCTTTTGAGGATTCCAAATTAAGAAGCTGAGAAACTTTTGCTAATCTGTTGGTGAAAATACAGAAAAATACTAGACAAGTTCAAATAAAATCAATATATATATATATATATAGAGAGAGAGAGAAAGCATAAGGTCCATCCATGTGGCACTCTAATTTTGCATTTAGCTTTTTCTTTACCTCTTTTCATTAACTTATTTTTACTAACTTGTACGTATTGTTGTGAAAGTTCCCTAAGTCATGAACACACCCCAGTTTCTCTATAGATAAGAAAGTGCTCTAACTTCTCTTAGGCAGTAGAATAGCTGTACCTTCTACGAAGGTTTGTCTGTCTTCCACATTTTAGTAGTGTTATTATGTTGGCTAGTTGGGTTTTCTTCAAGGGAATTGGGAAACAGATTGTCTTTTCTTACTATTCTTACTCTTGCTTGAAAAATTTTCTTGTGTTCACAATGGAAGAATTGTCACAAAGCTGGACGTCGCTCTCTAATAGAGAGGGTCCAGGTTGCTGCTTAGAGAGTGAGTTCAGCTTACAAGAACATATTATAGCAGCAAAGTTTCTTACAAAATGAGCTCTTAATATTGAGGCAATTGCAAAAACTTTCACTTCTTTGTGGCGGTTGAAAAGTGGATTCAAGGTCAGAAATCTTGGTGATCATGTAATTCTATTCATATTTGAAAATGCAAGTGAAGTAGACAAGGTCCTTAGTGTAGAGCCATGTAGTTTCGACAAACACTTAGGGTCTGTTTGGATATAGCTGAAAACTGAAAACTGAAAAATACTGTAGCAAAATAATTTTTAAATGTGTAAATAGTACCATGGGACCCATTTTTAATAAAAAAAAATTGATGAAAAGTGAAATTTGTGGGATCCATTTCTGAAAAGTTGCTGTAAAGTTGCTGAAAATGTTACTGTGGGTGCACTGTTCACACCTCGTAAGTCCACATTCACAGCTTGAAAAAAAAAAGAAAAAAAAAAGAAAACGCAGACGTGAACGCTGGGAAGCGCAAAACGCGCTTCCCAAACGAACACTTAGTGATTATGCAAAAGTATGATAAAAGCATGGCTGTGGAAGAATTGAAATTTGAGAGGACTCTTTTTTGGGTGCAAGTTCATGGGATTCCTTGCAAATATCTAAATGTCAAGGCGGTCGAGAAAATCTGTGAAGTTGTAAGACAAGTTATACACCCAAATAATCCAATGGAAATCAGGGGTGGCAATTTCATGAGGATTCGAGTGGGGTTGGATGTATCTTTACCGCTTTGTCATGGTAGAGTCGTATCTCTGGAGAATGGGAAAAAAAAAAACTTGGATCACGGTCAAATATGAGTGTCTACCAAATATATGTTATTGGTGCAGCAAACTGGATCACAATGATTGGGATTATGATATTTGGTTGGAAAGTGAAGGGAGTTTAGCAAAAAACCAAAAGCAATTTGGTTCATCTCTACATGCTTCGCTGTTTTCTCCAGCAAGGCGAAGTGTTATGGTTGTCCCAGGCTTTTACACTCTTAAGCGCAAGACAGCAACGCCATCTGCTAGTGCAACTAGGCCTGAAGATGAGGGATTAACCAGTGACGAGCCACCACCAACGGAGGAGCAGAAGGTGGTGCAAACCTGGCAGCATCTGTTAAGGAGCAGAAGGAAACCGATACAATTAAGGAGCCAATTCAATCCAGAAACGGCTATAGTGGTTTTAAAGTCCATGTTCCTAAAAATATTCCATACAATTCGAAACCAATTACTGCAACAGATAATGACACAATTATGCCCAAAAATTCNAATGAAGGAGATGGAGGGTTTATATAGTAGTGGTGGAGGAAATATGAATGGAAGGCTATTTAATGGGGGTTGACAAAAAATCATGAACCTAGACCTCATTTTAGCCTTGAGAAAAATCTGGTGCATTAAATGGAGAGATCAGTGGGAGTGAGAAGCAAGCCAAAATTTGGTTTTCCCGTAGCTGTTGTAACAGCCTGTAGAGCCAATTCTGAAAAATCATATTTGACTCAATTCTGATCGGAATTGTCTCGTTCTTGTGCTCAAATTGAAGCCCCGAATGTCTAGTTTCTGAAAAAATTAACCTCATTCACAGATTCAAAATATTCTGAAAGGTATCGATGAAATGGTGAGCAGCGGTCATTTGTTAGAAAATGATTTGAGCACAATTAACATTAATAGATCCTAAGTTAGCTCCCAATTAAGATTAAATGGCTCCAATCACTCCCATTTTAGACTTAATTAGTTCCAAATTTACTTTAATTAAAAGATAATTGCACAAATTACTCTTTGAATAATTAATGTTTAACTATCTAATTAATTAGATGTATGCAACCTCACCATAAAATATAGTCATAACTAATCAAATTATGACATATCATTGAACTTCAATTGATTTCACTTATAACTAATTGAAATCAATTGTTCATAATCATATATAGTCGGACTTAATTTGTGATAGTGCATCTCAGCCATTAAAACTTAATTTGATGATAACTTTCAATCTGGTGGTCCGATTAGGGCTTATGACCAATTGATTTAATCGTTACAACATCAAGATCATTTTGGTGAAATGAGATTAAGGATCTAATAGCTAGAATCAAGATGCATATTTTTAAGGTGAAAGTACCATTTTATCCTCCATGTGAGGTTAAATGCAGGTTGCAAAATGAGGTGTCAACACTAACAGGTGAATTCATATGTTGGGAAGTCCAAGAAGCACTGAAATAAATGGCGCCTCTAAAGCACCAGGGTCGGATGGGATGCCACCACTTTTCTACCAACACTTTTGGGGGATGATGAACCAAGAGGTAACATCTATAATTCTTACTTGGCTGAATTCAGGTAAATTGCCTTACCCAATAAATCATACATTCATCACTTTAATCCCAAAAGTGAAAACCGCTATATTAGTTTATGAATATCGCCCTATAAGTCTATGTAATGTGCTGTATAAGATATTTTCCAAAGTTCTAGCAAACAGAGTAAAAAAATTCATGCCAGAACTTATAATTGAGCTTCAACCTGCTTTTGCAAAAAATAGGCTTATTTCCGATAATGTTTTTGTTGCTTTCAAGACTTTACATTGTATGAAAAATCATAACTCAGGAAAAACAAGTTTTATGACTGTCAAGCTTGATATGAGCAAAGCATATGACAGGGTGGAGTGGAATTATATACAAAAACTGATGGAGAAAATGGGCTTTTGCACAAGGTAGATTGAATTAATTATGGAGTGTGTTCGTATTGTCTCATATTCAATCCTAGTGAATGGTGAACCGAAAGGGTTAATTAATCCAACAAAAGGCATATGGCAAGGAGACCCTCTCTCCCCCTTCCTCTTCCTTTTCTGCATGGAAGGATTACATGGCCTAATCACAAAAGCTGCAAGAGTAAAGGAAATCAACGGCTTCTCTCTTTGTAAGGGAGGTCCTAAACTAACCCATTTATTTTTTGCAGATGACAGCTTACTTTTTTGTAGGGCCAACCCCCAAGAATGTGGAAATGTACTCAAAATATTGTCCTAATATGAAGTAGTATCGGGCCAAAAAATCAATAGAGAAAAGACATCCATTTTCTTTAGCAAGTCCACTGAAGACGAGACTAGGCAAAAGATAAAAAGAGTGTTGGGGGTGCAAAAGATAAAATTTTATGAGAAATATTTGCGGCTGCCCTTGTTGGTGGGAAGGGAAAAAAAAAAAAAAACAAGATTTAGCTATATAAATGAAAGGGTATGGAGAAAATTACAAGGGTGGGAAGGAAAGCTTTTGTCTCAAGCAGGTAAAAAGTTTTAATCAATGCAATTGTCCAAGCCATTCTGACATATACCTTGGGATGTTTCAAAATACCCTTGGGTCTATGTTACGACATTGAAGCAATGGTTAAAAAATTCTTTTGGGGGCAGCGGGGTGATAGAAGGAAAATACATTGGATTAAATGGTCGGCATTGATGAAATCGAAGCTAGATGGAGGAATGGGTTTTAGGGACCTTGCATTGTTCAATGAATCGCTTCTAGCCAAGCAAGCATGGCGACTCCTACATAATAAAGATACTCTTTTCTACAGGATATTTAAGGCAAGATTTTTCCCTCATTGTTCATTCACAGAAGCTAAGGAATCGACAACCGGGTCATATGCTTGGAAAAGCATTTTGAAGGGAAGGGAGGTTATCAAAATGGGTTCAAGATTTCAAGTTGGTAGTGGAAAAAACATTAAAATATAGCAGCACCATTGGCTTTGTCATGACCCCAAACTTGTACTTTAGAATTTAGAGCATGACCAGCATGTTAATATCAAGTTTACCTCAGTACTAACACGAACCAACCTAAACTGAAGGTACTTATCAAGAATTGTTTCCTGTATTCCTACTTATTTTCTTGCATAAAAGCCACAATATACAAAAATGATGAAAACCTTGAATTTCATCCAATTTGAACTTTGCAAGATTATCACTTGGCTGAAACTTCATGTATTCATGTAAATATTACATAGTTAAACATTTAGCAAAACTCTTATTACAAACCTAACCCCAAAAACATACAACCGGGGTTCTAAACAAACTAAGGTTCGGAATTACATCTGTGCTTAAGGATCAAGTACATCTTGATTCCTCCTATACAACAAAAGAGCTAAACTACTATGCAACAAAAATTATACATTTTAACAAACGAGAATCACAGAATTCTTGCCACCTCTAATACTCTCGCTGCTTCCAGGAAGAACTTGTGCATTGAGATGGGCCTTTAATAAGAATGCATGTAAATCAATTATTTTATGGATATGTCAGCTTTGATAAAATAGCTTTCATACTATTCATATTGTTCTTAAAATAACTTATGAACTTTTAGATAAAAATACTTTATTTTCCTTTTATATAATAATAAAAGAACATAATAAAGAACTTAAACATAATTTAGTAATCTTATATTTGAATAGACTGTAAAATACTTTATCATAAACTTCTCTTCAAACTTATAACACATTTAACATACCTTTCTTATCATCATACTTTTCTTATAATTTCCAAATAGCTTAATAGCTCATTTATAATACATATTAGTTAGTCCAATTGTAAGTCTATCACAACTTTGGAAGGCTTCCAGCTTAATGTGTTAGGCATCTAGTATTCTCCACAATGATAGGTAAACCCGAGATTATATCATAATATATATCTTCAACCGTGTGGGTAGGTTGGCATCCTCTACAAGTTGGTTGTTACCAACAAGGGCGGGTACAGCAAAGCCAGTCCCACTTTTAATAGTCAAACAAAATCTCCATGAAAATACCAGTACTATAGCCCCTACTAGCTGAATTCAGATCATAACAATGAAACAATTTAAAACTGTAATTTTTTGATAACTTTTCTTTTACATATATGTTTCACAACAGTAACATATCCACTTCATTCTTAAATATTATGTTCGTGATATAAATAATAGCATCAATATGCTAAAATTATCATGTATATAAGATTGAACAACTCACGAACATATAGTTTATTTAAATCATGCTTATATGTAATATCTCTAAGTAAAATGTTTTAATGCATAATAGTTTTCTAAATAATTTTAATACTTATCAAGCACACATGGCACATATCTCTTACCTGAAAACAGAAGACGCGAGAGATTTGTACAAGAAGAGCTCAAGTGTCCATGTTCTCATTCTCGTCACCTAAATGAAAGACCAAAACTTATTACTAACAAACTCTTCCTAAGTATTTAAACGTATATATCAATCACAACCTAACTCTTAAACTCAAGAAAATCTTAATTCTCATCACATTAAGTTTTTCTAAAAACAAGGTATATTCATCAAACAAATTACATACCAAAACATAGAGAAACCAAGGCATAAAAATTCATCTATGATCTAGACATACCAAAAGATAAGCATATTAAATTATAGCTCAAAACATTCACCTTAACTTCAAAATTAAATCCACAAAGTTAGAGTTATCCTACACTGTTTACTGTTCATTTCAGCTGCAAATGCCTCATTTGTAAAATATGAATGGGCTGTCCATATACATCCAAATGTCACGTAATTTTACAGAACTACTCTCCTGGATGTCTAGTATATACCATAACAATTTCGGAGTCAAAGTATAAAATCATGATTTATTAAAAATCATACAAGGGAGCATGCTCAAATCTATCATGACAGAATTTCTTGCAACTTAGACTAGAAATTAAACCATTATTTTTATGTTAATACAAATGTTGTGAGACCACTTCCATTGCAACCATATGTATCTTAGAATTTATAAAACTACTCCTAGCCTACTAATTCATAGAGAATGATTTAATACAAATTTTTCTTGTTGTAAACACCAAATCTGTCACAATGACAGTTTCATCATATGTTCTTACAAAATCATCAACTAATAGCAATAGGCCTTCATTTCATTTGGGTATTTTTATACCTATACTATACATATTAAAATACGTTAATAAGCATCCAAATGACCATAATATCATAAATCTTTCAAATTACTAAAACAGAATTACAAGTTCAACTTCTAAAATTAGATTAGAGAATAAAGAAGGGAAAATAAACAAAACAATCACACCATCAAAATACCTACAATTAGCTGAAGTTTTATTTACCTACCCACAAACTTTGAAGCTGAAACCTTAGGGCTAATTGTTTAATTTCTTCTTTAGAGTGAGATATGTGATTTCGGTGGGAGAGTGAGAGAGAGGTGTTGCCATGTAAGAGCAAGGAGAGAAGAAAAGAAAGAGTAAAGAAAGATGGACAGTGAAGTTTCTGGTGCAGCAAAAGAAAGATAAAGGAAATTGACTTTGAAGTGGGGCACGTGTAATGCTAAGGAAAGAAAAGATCATGACCCACCTTTTCAACTTTTAGCATTTATACTTTTCACCCCCCCCCCCCCTATAATTCTATATTCTAGAAAGGCCTAAAAAATAAAACAATTTTGCACATATATCCTTACCTTAATAAAACTCCTTTCTACAACATTAAAAGAGCATATATCTTCTATAATATCACAATATCAAAGTTTTATGCTCTTAAAGTAATTAAGATACTAACAAGCATATAAACCCATAAAATTAATTATGCAATTAGGTTGGGGTGTTACAGGCTTCCCATTAAACACCCACCTTTAGTCACTTCTCCAATCATTGAGTCCATGGAGGATATTGCAATTGATTGTCTAATAGATGAAAACATAGGAAAATGGGACGCTAAAATGTTAGAGGGAGTTCTTATACTAGCTAAAGTTGAACTTGCAAAGAAGATTCCACTTGCCTGAAGCCAAACCGAAGACTCTCTATTCTAGCCTTTCACGGTAAATGGAAAGTACAATTGCAAATCTGGATATCAATTTCTTAAGGATTTGGAGACCGAGGATGAGGAAGGTACACAATTGGATTTGGATAAAAAAAATCTGGAAAAGCATTTGGTCATTGGATGTTCCAAAGAAGTATAAAAATATTGTATAGCGTGCATGTAGAGAATCCCTCCCAACAAAGTTAACCTGACCAGAAAAACAACTAAATCAAAACCCAACCTATGACAGATGTGCTTCAAACGTAGAGGACACGCTACACGCTTTCTAAGATTGCTTAGGTTTGAACGTGGTTTGGGATGATGACAGGTGGAGCTTTTGGACAAGGGAGGTTTTCACTAATTTCAAGCACTTATGCAAATGGTTAATGGAGAATGGGAAGTCTCTTGAGCTCTTTGCTATCCAAGCATGGTGTATATGGCACCAAAGAAATCAGTCACGGCTGCAAGAACCTTGCTGCCTCACTAAGGACTTGAAATAAGCTGTACAAGAGCACTGGGATGAGATCAGATCAGTCAACCCTCTGCCAAACCTGATCAGACCACAGCCCAAGCCAAAATGGACAGCCCCACCATTGAACAAATACAAGATAAATTATGATGAAACGTTCTCAAATGTAGACAACAACGCAGGGATTGGAGTGGTTGTTTGTGACTGCAATGGTGAGTTAATGGCATCATTAATTTAGTAATTGGAGCAAGCATACCAGCCCATGGAAGTGGAAGCAATTGCTGCGTGCAAAGTAGTGGAGTTTGGTAGCAAGATTGGAGTGGATTGTGCCATTGTGGAGGGTGATTCAGAAGTGATAGTGAAGGCTTTGAGGAACAACGACAATGGATTAACTCCCTTTGCACCACTAATAAATGATGTCTCTTTATTTTTGGAGTTTTTTTTTTTTTTTCAAAATTGTCATACTCTCACATTAGGAGAGATGGCAACAAAGTTGCTCATAGTTTAGCTAGACTAGCTTTGATCACACCAGGTTGTACTGTGTGGATAGAGGATGTCCCATCTCACACCTTACCCTTTGTTCAGGTTGATTTGTCCATGCTTTGATTTTACCTAATGAATGTCTTCTTTCTCAAAAAAAAAAAAAAAAAAAAAAAAATTTGCCCATGCTTTGATTTTACCTAATGAATGTCTTCTTTCTCAAAAAAAAAAAAAAAAAAAACTTTTTTACTATTACCTAGAAGTTTACACTAACTTATTTTTATAGTTATGTCATTAATCTCTCATTAATTACCTAAGCTTACACCACACATTTCATGTCTTTTAGCATACCCACCATTTTAGTATTAAAAAAAAAAAATTAAGGACTAATAGTAATAGGTAACTAGATAAGGCCTTGGAGAGAGACAGAGAGACACGAAAATGTTGTGGATTGTTAAATGAAATGCATTGTTTCACCATTACAAAAAAAAAAGACCTGAGATTGACACAACATTTGTAAGAGAGAGAAAGAGGAATCTGAGGAACCGTCACTTTCATCATACTAGCTTCCCACCACCGTCAAACTGCCGAAACCCTTATAGGTATTTTTTTTTTTTTTTAATTAGGGGCTTAAATATGATTTTAGTTTAGGTAATTTGGTTAGATAGTGATGAACACAAGGAAATCAGTAGGCTGAATGTCTTGGGCGTTGATCTCAAAGTAACTTGGAATGTTCTGAAAAAGAAACACTAAATCAAAAGAGACCGGGGGAGACTGGCCAAGAATCCTCCGATGATAGAGTCATATCTTTGGAATTCTAACTTGTGTGGAAAAATGTCAGACTGAATTACCTTTTCACGAATAAATCCTTATATAGCACACATTTTGGGACAGTTACTTGTTTAGTAACTGCCCCTATTATTGAGGAACTCGGAAGACTCGGAGATAACTTCCATAATTGCCATGGAAGTTACCCTGTTTGGGTTAATCTCCATAACTGCTGTTGGGAACTGACCTTAGTGCTCTATGGTGAGTGAAAAGCTCGTCCTAAGCAAATAAAGGGAAAGACGTGTAAAGTTCCCCGAGGTACCAACCCCTTGTTCATGAATTATTGGTTCCTAAGCCCTCTGATTCCCTTTTTACATCATTATGTAGTTGATAGGGACATATATGTTCTTGTTCTTTGTGTTTCTTGGTATGCCCCCTTGAGTCGTCTTAATCTGAACCTAGCTTTGCTACATGTCCCGAGGATCCTAGGCACTTGGGAATTCCCAGGTATCTTAGCCCAGTTCTTTTCCCGGGCTCCCTAGTGATTTTCTGGCCTTTGAGTGCTGGGCTAGGCTTTTCCTTCTTCTTTGTTCCATGGGGTCTGAAACTTGCTCATTCATGGATTTAGGCCCCTCCTTATGGACCCTTAATAGGTTTGGACTTCTCCTCTTTTTTATTTATTAGAAGCCTGAATGCTTTACCTTCCTAGGTTTCAATCCTTTGCATTGTTTTGGGCCTTGGTATAACATTGTGATTTTTTTGGACCTCTACATTTAGCCCCCCGAGTTCGTGGGTTGCCTACAGCCCATGTGTGAGTAGACAAGACTCTTAATTTCTGTTAGGAATTCCTTCCCTATTGTTTCAATCGACTTAGGGTCCCTTTTTTTTTTCTTGGGATCCTACTTCCCCAAGCCATCCCCTAGTGTCCTAGTTTTCGTGTGTTATGCTTCTTTTGCAACTTCCTATCTTTGCACGGGATGTGGCAGTTAAGTGTTTGAGTAAAACTTCCCCATCCACTTCTTATGTTTCTCGTAACTCCATTAATAACTGCCAATAACTTTCTTCTTATAAAATTTAATATTGGCAACTGGCGAATCTTTCTATGCATTGTCTTCTCAAACTGTCCCTTGCGCCGTTATTGTCGTTACTTCAAATCATCTTTTCCCTTCCAGAGATTTTTTTTTTTTTTTTTACCTTCAAACTTATCTTCTTCCTTCCAACTTTTGTTTCTCTGTCCTTTCTTCTCTGTTTCCTCACCCCTTTAACTTCTTTGTTTCCCGTTGTATCATTGCAATATGGATTCTTCTTCCTTACAAAAAAGGAGGGAGTGTACTCCCAGTCCTTTTGAAGGTGAAAGCTCTTCTGGGTTTGGACAGGGCGAGGTGCAAGAGGTTGTGGAGCACCCAGCCTTCCCTTTACGGGATCCCTGGTACACCCCAGCCTGTTCTTCCCTTAAGTGTCCCATAGCGAGGCCCTTCCTTCCCCTCATGCCTGGGTGTTTTCTGGCCAGTCCAGGTTTGCCAGTTACACCCAGGCTCTAGATCCAAGGGAGATTCTAGACCTGTAGATTAGGCGAGGATCTTACGAAGCGGTTCCCATCTTTTTCAACTTCATCCCTGGGAAGATCACTAGTTGGTCCAGTTGGGTGGACAAAGAGCTCTCTGATGGTGACTTTGTCAGTTGCTTGGAGCGTACCAAGATCCTGAAGTCAATAGCGATCTCTAGGAATCTTGAAGGTTTTAGAGACGCCAAGGGCCTTAGACACTTGGTGCGTCGCTAGTGTCCTTCTTTCCACACATTTTTCTTTTTTGTTGGTGAGCTCACCATCACTTTGGAGGATGTGGTCAATAATTTCCTACTCCTAGTGTTTGGTGACGAGAATCCTTTTGATATCAACCTTTCCATCGAGGATCTTTAGATCGAAGACAAACTTTTCAGCCACTTTGGCGGGCGTACTACCTCTTTTGGGGGGAAACAGGCTAGGATGGGTAAGTGAGTCATGAACCTTTCTCAAGAGAAAGACAAAGCAGTTAGGCAAGCCGGGTTCCTAACACTCTAGCTCAATAAGTTTTTATTCAGTGAGTTCCTCAGATACAAGATTAAGTCTGTTTTCTTTCTGCTGGCAATCAGCTTGGCCCGAGGTGCTCTGTATCCTTTAGCCCCCATGTTTTTAGGCCATGTTTATTTGCAATTGGATCTGCTTCATGGTGATGAGGTTAAGGGCAACTCCTGCTATACTATTACTTATTCCCTCCACTGCGCTATCCTTTAGGAGTTTATGTGGGATTAGTCTTCTGTCACTTTCGCAAAGTCTATGAATTTGAAGTATTTGAAAGATAAGTTCCAGGGATCCCCGAACATGATTAAGGGTCTGTGTGACAGTTCTACTAATAGCCACCCCATCATCTTTTGCTGGTCTAACTTGAAGGGTGGCAACCTCAATTTGGTGGAATTTTTTGATCAAGCAGGGCACTTATGTTGGCGCTTTCCCTGAGAGTTCAGTCCTAGGTTCGTCTGTGATTCTGTGTTAGCGTCTTTCCTTAACTCCCCGAGGAATACCTTTGATTTGTGTCAGGGAGACGAAGGCAGTTTGGCATACTTGGCTTGTACCAGTCCCTCATGGCTTCTAGTGCCTTCATCAAGTGGTCCCAGGTACACTCACTATTCAGCACACCGTGTACTTAGTCAATTCTGTTTTAATCAGGACATCCCTCTGGTGTTTAAGGAAGTAGTGCCTTCTCTCCCTTCCCTAGATCCGTTCCTAAGGCTTCAGGCCTTTTCTTATTGGTCACAGAGGAGCCCCCAGTTTGTGGTGCCAAACTCCCAGCGAGGAGTCTCTGCTTCCAGTGGCTTTACTGGTTACTAGAGAAGAGTTTAGAAGTCCTTCTCAAACTTTGTTGGTTCTGGCAAGATTAGCAAGCTTCCTAATCCTAGTCTTTTCTCTACTCCTACTTTCAACAAGCATCTAGCCCTCCCCTTTGTTGGCACTGTGTCTACTGTAATAAGTAGTAAAACAGGGTTTTCGGAGTGGCATGCCTCTAGGGGTAGTTGGGTATGCTATGCAAATGATTTTTTTGACACTTGGTTAAGGTGTGACCTTATTATGGGTGCTTCTTCTGGTGTGCCAATCAAGAGAGGTGTGGTAGAGGCAATTAGTGCTGCAACTCCTGTAGGTAAAGGTAAGGAGAAGAAAATCAAACAGGAAGCTGTCAAGAGAGCTGAGATTGAGGAAAGTGTTGAGGGTACTAAGGCTGGCCTTGAGACTAAGAAAAGGAAAACGGCTAAGTCTCGCAAGTAGCTAGTTATTTCTGAGGAGCCTGAGAGAGTGGACCCCTCTATAGTTGGAAACGAAGTTGGCCATTCTTTAATCCCAAATATCAAAGTGAATACTAACGTAGAATCTTTTGTCTTTCAGGTTCCTGTGAGTTCCTCAGCCCATGGTTCTCTAGGGTCCTTTGACATCACACCCCAGTCTCCTTTAAGACCTTCCGGGCATACCCGTTGTAGACAAAAGACTATTGAAGAATCTGTAAAGAGAGAGAAAAGGGCAAGGCCTTTTTCCTTGTTCTTTTTTTTTTTTTTTCTTTCTTGCATCTGGCCATCCTAGCTTGTTGTTCTTGTTGTGTCTCACTTTTCTCTTTTCTTTAACTGATAAATGGTCACTCCTTTTTTGGCAGTTTAAGCGCAAATCATACCCCAAGGGAGGTAAAAGCCAATCCTCTAGTGATGATGTGGTATGACCCTCTTTCACTTGTGCCCTTTTTATTGTTTGCTTTCTTTGCCCTTTCTGGTGCTGTGTACATATACATTTTTTTTTTTTTTTAATGTTCTGTCACATACTTTTCTTCTCTTTTGCAGGTCGAGGTGCCTCCTCCCGCGCCTGGTGGGGCCTTAGTGAAAGAAGTGGTGGTAGCTCAACTTACTGTTGCCTTAAGTGTGGAGAATGAGCCCCCTAGTGGTGGTATAACTAAGGAAGTCAGGCAAGCAGTGAAGGATGCCAACCCATTCTGCCTTCTGCTTCCTTGGCCGTTTAGGATCCTGAAGCTTTTCTTCCTTCTGTTCTTTAGGATCCAAAGCTCGTGCAGACTCCCAGTCCAACCAAAACTATGACACTTAAGCCCACTACTAAGTTTACGTTGGGTAAGGAGTCTTTGGGAGGTGCATCCTCATCTACTCAAATAGGTAAGCCTTATCCATACTTTATTAGCACCTATTCTTATTTCCCTCATCCTTTCTTCTTAAAGGTTCTTGTTCTTTTTCCTTTTTGTTTCTTTTAGGTCAAACCAGTGCCCAATCTACCTTTGAAGCTGCTCCTTTCTTGGAGTCAGAGGCCTTTAAAGGTGTGTACTGCCCGCCATCGTTATTCTTCTCCCCCTTTCAATTCATATATTTTTCTTTCTTTCTCTCCATACTTCTTTCTGTCTCTTCTTTTATGGCGAAGCCTCCGACATCCCTCCCTTCCTTTAGCAATTTCCCCAAGGTTTCTTCACCTTTCTTTCAACGTACTTTATGCCCTTTCACAAAGTCTTTTGAGAGGTCAGAGAGGTGGGAGAAGGAGCTTCCCTTGATGGTTGAAGTGGCTGCCTAAGCTCAGAAGGAAGCTCTACCACAGGGGAATGGTATTGGTTTCTCCTTCTTCTTTTTCTTCCCTTCTATCTTTACTCCTTCCTTTCTCTCTCTCCCTTTTTTGACTATGTCTGCTTTCACAGGTGCTGACACAGGTGCCAAGAATCCTAAGCTCGCAGTTACTAAAGAAGCTAAAGAACCTGTTCCTAATGACTAGGTTGTTGAAGCTCAAACAGGGATTCCCCAGACTATTCAAAGGGTTGGAAGTCCTCCAACTCTTGAAGGTGGAGACACAACAATGGGGGAGGCCCTCGAGATGGCTATCTCAGATCCTGGCTCAAGGCTCCCTACTTTTCTGGCCTTCTTTGATTCTCTGGAGTTCAACAGTCTTCCTGCAAGCCACTTTCTTCGCTTGGACCTCCCTTTGGTAGCTTCCTATGCTTCTTTGTGCCGGTTGAGGGCTTACCACTCTTGGAGGGGCTACTCAAAGCCCTTGGGGATTTCACTAGTGGGTTCAGAGGAGATGTATTCTTGGGCAACATCTTGATGGAGCTTCTGTGCGCCATGCTGATTTCTCTAAGGGACTCCTCTCCTGATTCCCTATCCGAGGAGAGGTTTTTGGAGTGGAGAGGAGTGGTGTGGGATCTTGTGGAAGCCAAGTTCAATATGTCTTTTTTGCTGGAGTACCTGCAGTCCTTAGCTCACATGCTGTTCCGAAGGAAGGTTTCTAAGGACCTTGACACTGAGATTGCTGTTGTTGAGGAGGCTCTGGCTCATGCTCACAAGGCACTACAAGATCTGAAAGTTAAGAAACAGCTAGTTCTTTCTTCATCAACTATTCCTGCAATTCCCTCAAGAGGCTCTTTGCTGACCGGCCTTATACCTTAGTTCCTCTTTCTTTTTCTTTCTTTGAATAACTCAGGGTGTATAAGTTTATTTCCTCCCTTTTTTATTTTTTACAGACAATTCGAGGTGGTTTTTTTTTTTTTTTTTGATAGCTACTTCTAACTGCTTTCTTTATGATATATATGGATCTACGCTTTATGCATTTCTCTCTCTCTCTCTCTGTATTGAGTCTTGGACCATGGCTCCAATAGATTCTTATGGTAGGTCCTGGAACAGGTACCCTTGTGGTTGTGTTCTTGCACAGGTACTAAGCTAGGTACATTGGGTGCTATATTCTTCTTCTTTTTTCCAAGTCCTAGGTCATGAACTAGGAGGACCTATTTTGGGGGAAGTGCTGGGTGGGTACCCCAGGGCACTCGTTCTTACCCGAAGTCTCAGACCATGTACTTGGACTAATTGTGGTGTGAGTTTTGGGTCATGCGTTAAGATTTCATCCTTCTTCCTCCTTCCTTTTTTTTTTTTTTCTTTTTTTTTTTGCGCTGACCCAAGTACCTCTCCCAGAGTTGGTCACATTTAGGCTGAGCCATGTAATATTTTGCAATCATATATCTTACTTGACGCTCCATTTGTTTTTTTGAAAAAGATTCCATTAAAATACATCATAGTTACTGAAATAAGGAATATAGGATAATTGACAAAAAGATAGTAAGGATCTTAGAGTGTCATTCTATCATGGATTCTTAAAAAAAATGACTAAATAAAGTTCTTGGAAAAAAAAAAAACGACATGGCAAAACATAGAGAGTGATGAAACACTTAGTAGATTGGAGAATAAGAATAAAATGGGGCCTTGGTGTATAGGAAACTCTCTTTTTCATGCATAGTACTGCTTCAACCATTTCCCGATTATGGGATTCGTTAAGGCAGTCCCATCTTCCTTTGCGAGTTAGTAGTATCCACTACCGTGGGCTTCCCTAATGATGTAGGGCCCTTCCCATTTTGGAGCGAATTTGGAGGGTCCTGAGATGTTCTTCCTTACATGCTCCATTGCTCTTAATACCATCCGTCCTTCTATGAAGACCCTTGGGTGTAATATCTGTCCATATGCTTTAGCCATTCTCTGGTGGTATCTTTGACTTCTTCTTCTAACCGCTTCTCGTTCTTCCTCTAACCCTTCCAAATCTACCAGCCTCCTTTCAATGTTGGAACCATCTATGCCCTTTTGGATTTCTTCAAGTACTACTTTTGGTGTAGGGATGACTAACTCCATGGGGCTGATGGCTTCTGTCCCATAAATAAGGGAGAATGATGAAAATCTCGTAACTGTCTTCAAAGGACTCCTACATGCCCAAAGTACATTTGTCAGGTGGGCACTCCATTTTTCCCCATACTCATGTTTCATTTTCTTGAGTATATTCAGTATCACCCTGTTGGTAGTCTCAACATGGCCATGTCCTTGTGGATAATATGGTGTGGACCTCCATGCTTAATGTGATATGCCTCAGTCAAGTCCCTCATATGCTTATTTATGAATGGTGTACCATTGTCACTGATCAGTCTCCTGGGGATTCCAAAGTGTGTAATGATATGTTCCTGGATGAAGTTTACCACGATTGCTCTAGTGGCTTTTTTCAAAAGGATGGCTTCTGCCTATTTTGTAAAATATTCTGTGGCTGCCAAGATTAATATATGGCCATTAGAAGGGGGATTTATGGGTCCTATAAGATCGAGCCCCCAAGTATGGAAAGGTCATGGTGTGATCATATCTTGCAGCACATTTGGGTGAGTATATATTGCGTCTCCAAGTACTTGGCATGTATGACATGTTTTAACCAACTCCTCGGAGTCCTTTTCATTGTAGGCCAATAGTACCCCAACTGCAACAATTGCCTGTAAAGCCTTCTTTTCCTTGGGTGACTTCCACAATCACCAGAGTTGACTTCTCTGATTGCTTCTCTAGCCTCCCTAGGCCCTAGGCATCTTAAGGGATCTCCGCCATACCCTTTGAGCCAAGTATTCCATGAATGGGATTCTCCAATATTCTATCACAAATACAACATAACTTTCTTCTTTGTCCATTGAAAGTCGACACTTTTGACATTCCTCTTGTACAATTGCAGCCTCTTTGTTCATATTTGGCTAGTAATACCCTTTACGCTGCATCCTTCTATATAGGTTGATTTTTTTTGCAATCCCACAGACCTAGCTATGCAGTTCTTCTAATCTCAGCTTCCTTTCTTTTTCATTGATACATCTGGACAGGATCCCTCCGGGTAGCCTCCTGTACAGTTCTCCTTCTATCAAAGTGTAATCTTTTAGTTACTTGATACTTCCTTCATGCCCCAACTTTCCTATCTTCCCTTTTAACTCATTTCTCCAATCTTTCTGTTCTGCTTCTTCAGGGAACATCCTTTTGAGGATCCCTATGATGGAATGTTCCTGCTTGCTTACCTTTATCAAAGTAATATTTCCTTTAAATGGTATCTGGGATCCCAGTGTGGCTAATGCGTCAGCGAACCTATTTTCGCTTCTTTGGGTGTATTCCACATTGAAGGTTTGGAATTTCTGTTTCAACTTCTATGCCCAAGCTCTACAAGCTTCCAAACTTTGCTCTCTTAGTGCAAAGTAACCGCTTACTTGGGAGACTACAAGGTTGGAGTCTTCCAAAACCTTTATATGTTTTAGCCTTATGTTGAGTGCTATGGCCAGTCCAATCAGGTATGCCTCATACTCAGCAACATTATTTGAACAGGGAAACTCAAGCTTGAAGGATAATGACATGGTATCCCCATCTTCACAACTTAGCACAATTCCCAAGCCATTTGAAGTTATAGTTGCTGACCCGTTAAATCTCATGGTCCACTTTTTTCTTGGGAGTTCTCCTACTACCACCTCTTTGGGGATCTCCTCACTTAGTGAGCTCTATTCTTCCCCTGGGAACTGGGCTAGCAGATCTGCTATGGTTTAGCTTTTGACAACCTTAGGGGTCCTCAAACTGATATCATATTGAGAGAGCAAAAACAACCATTGTGCTATTCTTCCCGTTAGGAGAGGCTGGTGAATGAGTGCTTTTATAGGATGAGACTTGGTCACTAGGAGGATCTGGTGGGCTGAGAAGTACTGTTTTAACCTTTGGGATGTGTAGATAACCACCAAACACGCCTTTTCTATCCTAGGGTACCTAGTCTCTGTATCTTTTAGTGTCCTGCTCACATAATAAATAGGTTGCTCATCCCATCATCATCTTCCTGTGCTAGCAGGGCTCCTATAGCCTGGGTATTTAATGGTAAATATAGCAATAAGGGTCACCCACGTATTAGTGCTTATAAGGTAGGCAGATGGTTCATGGTCTGCTAGATCCTCTGAAAGGCTTCCTGCTATTCAGTTCCCCGAGTGAACTCAACCCCCTTTTTTAGCAGTTTGGATAATTCACGTGTAACCGAAACCAGTCCTGGCATAAACCTCCTGATGTAAGAGACCCTTCCCAGGAAACTTTTGAGCTCTTTAACCGTTGCTGGCCTCCTTATTGTTGTGATGGCTGTGGCCTTGGCTGGATCTACACTTATGCCTTTGTGATGTACTAGGAACCCAAGAAATTTTTCAACAGGCACTCTAAAGGCACACTTCATGGGGTTCATGCGTAGTTTGTACTTTCTGCACCTTTCAAAAACTTGTTCAAGTACCTAGAAGTGTCCTACCTTGATCTTAGACTTTACCACGATGTCATCCACATAATCTTCCATTTCTCTATGTGTCATATCATGGAAGATGGTTGTCATAGTTCGTTGGTACGTGGCCCCTACATTCTTAAGGCCAAAGGGCATTACAGTGTAATAGAAATTCCCGATCGGGGTCTTGAATGTTGTCTTCTCTGCATCTCTGGCAGCCATGCGAATTTGGTTATACCCACTATATCCATCCATAAATGAAAACATAGAGTTTTCCACAGCTAAATCTACAAGGAGGTTAATATTAGGCAGGGGGAATTCATCTTTTGGACATACCTTGTTCAAATTGCGAAAATCCACACAACACCGGATTTGGCCATTCTTTTTCTTTACGGGTACTATGTTGGAGAGCCATTTGGGATGCTGGATTGGCCTGATGAACCGAGCTGCCAATAGTTTCTTGATTTCCTAAGTTATTTGAGCCTCTATGTCAGTGTGAAAAACCCTAGCTGGTTAAACTACTGGCTTAACTCTTAGGTCCACATTGAGAGAATAGACTACTAGTCCTGGGTCCGGGCTAGGCATTTCATCGTATGTCCATGCGAATACATCCACATACCTCCTAAGTAATGCTACTAATTGTTCTTTTTCTTGTGCTGTCAACTGACTGCTAATGAAGACAGGTTTCAGGGATCCTAGACTAGCCTCCAAGTTTACTTCTTCCAATTCCTCTTCGGGCTAGATTTGAGCTTCCTTGTTTGGATCCTGTAGGATTTCTTCTTGAGCCATCATACAATTTGGCAGTTCAGGACCCTCTTGCACAATGCATTTAGGCCCTGCGTACCTTCATTAACGATATATTAGCCTTCCACTAGGCTCCCACGCCACCACGCATTCCTAGGATCCTGAGGAGCTGGTCTCCTTCTTTTACCTTTTTTTGTCCATGAGGTTCCTTAGGTTGTGGGTACCTCTTCCTTCTTCTTCTTCCAAGACAGGTGCTCCTAGTGTCCCTGGCGTGGGACTCTCATCATCTGGTTCCAACTCATCATAAAACATTGTTTCTACAAAGTTCATTTCTCCTTGGCTGAAAGGATTTGGATTGGTAGGGATTCTTATAGGCCTCTCATTCAATCTTCCCTTAACACATTAGTGGTACATTGAGGGAATGAGGCGATGCTTATGGAGCTAGGGGCGTCCTAACAGAATATGGTAAGAAACTTCTAAGTTAATCACATGGAATCTAGTCAATACTACTATTGGGCCTACCCTTAAGGCTAGCTACACATATCCCTCAGTCAATTCTGCTACTCTTCCAAATCCTATTATCTCTATAGGAGCCCCCAGGATCCTTCTACCAGTCAAGCCCACAACCTCTAGGCTACTTAGGGCTATGAGGTTGAGTGATGCCCCTATGTCTACTAGTGCTCTCCTAATTTGGACACCATTTATGGTGGCCATTAGATAAAGGGGTCTACGATGGTCTGGATGTTCAACTTTCATGTCTTCATCTGTGAAGGTTATTGCATTGGTTGTCTTCAAGTAAGCTTGGCTGGCATGAGATTCTGCTGTGAAACACTCCACCCTTAAATCTGTTGTTATACTCATGAGGGATTCTGTGGCCATCCTTCTTGCTTATGGCCCAAATCCCAATTGATTGAATAGTGATATGAACTTAAAGCTCTTCTGAATGGTCCTAACTGTGCTAGGGTGAAAGGATCCTTCAGGTTCTTCTACTTCCGTTGAGTTTCTGTGGATTACTACAGCCACCACTCCTTTTCCTTTGTGGTTGGGTAAAAGGTTCCTCTGCACCTCGAACTCCTTTTGGGTGAGCTCCAGGGTCCCCTTCCTAAGCTTTTTGTGAAAAAGCCTCCGAAGGGTCCAACAATCCTTGGTAGAGTGTTTGACATAGTTATGAATCCTGCAACACAAAGGATTCTTCGTTTCTTCCACAGTAGGTGTCTTAGACACAGTGAATGGCCAAACAATTCCAACTCCAATCCATTTATCCATAACATGATTCAATTCTTCCACAGTACATGGGATCACAGGTGGTTCCTCGGACATTTTTCCTTCAACTCTCTTCCTCTTTTCTCTTACTGAAGCTATCATAGCCTGGGGTATTAGCACCCTCTTTGTCCTCATAGTCAACGCTGTCCTTCTAGTTCTCTGTAGTAAGTCAGCAAATTAGGTTATGCATAGATTTTCAAGATTAAGCCTGTAATCAAAGAGCATGTTAGATATGCAAGTCTCCACAAGCTCCTTTTCTTCATGATCCCCATAGAAATCCAGATAAACATCCTTAAATCTTTTGATGAACTAGATAGGGTCCTTTCCAAGCCTTTGCCTTACCATCTAAAGGCTTTGGAAGGTGACCTTGTCTTCACCTGGATAATACTTTGCGCAAAACCTCTCCATCATCTCATCTTAGGTCTTGATGGACCCCAGCCTCAAGGTAGTGTACCATCTGTATGCTCTATCCGCTAGAGACTTAGCAAACTCTCTTAGACACAGCTCCTTGTCTCCTACGTAAGGACCTATGGTGTGAATGAACTTGTTTACGTGCTCAACAGCACTTCCGTTCCTTGCATTAATAGGGTGAAACTTTAGGGGTTCATATCCCTTAGGATAAGGCTTGCCAAGGAGTTCTGGTGGGAATGGGGGATCTCGAGCGAATTGCTTGGGGATCCCCCGAGATCTTTTCCCTTTCTTGTTCCAAAAAGGCATTGACATCTGCTAGTGTGAGATATTGGGGGTTAGCTCCCCCTCTTACTGTTGACCCTCCTTCTAGTTGGGCTCTCTCTTGGTGTTGAGGTCTAAAAAGTTATAACACCAAGGCCCAAATAGCACAATGCACCCTATGGAAAGTAATAATTAAAGGGCTAAGCTCACTAGCAAAAAAAAAAAAAAAAAGATGGTAGGCCCAAGTCCATTAAAAAAGATTTAAAGCCCAAGACTCGTGAAGGGATAGGCCTTAGGGCCCATGAAACGAACCGAAGAAAGAAGAAAGCCTAGTCCACCAAGATCAAAAGATCAATAGGGAATTCAATGATAAGAACTGGGCTAGGATACCTAGAGATTGCAAGGAGCTCAGGGTTCTCAGGACGTGCAACAAAGGCAGGATAAGACTAAGACAGCTCAAAAGATGTGCCAAGAAACACAAGAAACGAATGGCAGATACATTCTTATTAGCCACCCAATGATGCAGAAAGGAATCAGAAAACATGGAGACTAGCAATTTATGAACAAAGGGCTAGTACCTCGAGGAACCCAGAAAGAAGAACTATGAAGGGAAGAAGCTGGGAGAACTTTCAACCTGGCAGGGATGGAATCGGCTCATTCTGGAAAAATGACAAAAGGAAAGGCAGCCAAAAAGCTAAGTCTGAAAAGGAGAGAAAACCTTGAATGAAGAAAAATTAGAGGTCAGCTTTTTAGGGACGCCCCAGAACGGAAAGTCAGCAAGAGGCTTTTTATGGAGAAAGTACCAAAAGAAGAAAATTATGAGAAACAAGGAAGGGGCTAGCCACCAAAGTTGCTGGCACAACATTGGCTCTAGTACCCAAGGGAGCAAAGAAAGGGAATTAGTGGTACCCCAGAACCCTAAGATGAAACTATAAAAGGGGAAGCATCCAACAGTGAAAAGGCATTTTGCAATAGTGAATCAGAATAGGATCATTGAGAAAACTCTATCAAAAAACTCAAAGAAAGTAGTAAAAGAAAGAGAAATATTGCCCGATATCCCAAAACAACCGCTATAGAACATACCTAGATTCAAAGGGATTCAAACTTTGCAAGTCTTAGAGGCTTAGAGAGCCATCTAAGTCTGTAATTTTTGAGCTTATTTGGACCTTGTAACACGTCTTAGTGAGCACATTGTAATTCACAAATTAAGAAAAGTAATAAGATATTCCATATTGTTTTGAGGATCCTTAACATTTATTTTGTGTCTGTCTTTATACATTGCTCATTTAGTATTTCTTGTTTTTCAATACATATATATATATATTCTTGCTTAGTAGTATGTACATATCGTAGGATCCATGCTCTGTGCACCACTTGGTTTGTAAACAGCCCACTTAGCTGCAATGAACCAAGCCTAGTCCCTTTAAACAATAACTAAAAGGCCCAAGGTCCTCATTTCAACTTGGGCCTGGACATAGTCCAAAAAGGGACCCTTACATTTTGGCGACTCCACTAGGGACTGGGTAAAGAAGAGGGAAAAAGCAATCCCTTCGCAGAGCATGACTCCAAGATTAAGGAACAACAAAGGTACCAATGCTCCACCTGTGGCCTTTAAGCCTGTGGGAGAAAATGAAGTGGCCTCTAGATAAAGAAACGAGGTACCTTTGGTAGAATAGGAGGTCATATCAGGACAGAGGTGCGCAGGACAGGAGCCAGACCCTATGGCTCAAATGACAAAAATGCTGAAAGATTTGCAGCAAGAGATTCGCCTCCTTAAGGAGGGCAAGACCCAGGAAATCAGGGATAATGTTCCCCCTATGGTCAACCAGGACAAAGTCCAACTAGAGGGAGGGTCAGCAGTAGGAGGGGAAGCCAACCCCCCATATCTAACGCTAGCAGATGTCAATGCCCTTTTGGAGCAGGAGAAGGAAAAACTCTCAAGGATCCCCAAGCAATTTTCTTGGGATCCCCCATTTTTGCCAAAACTCCTTGGCAAACAGTATTCCAAGGATATGAAGCCCCAAAGTTCCATCCCTTTAATAGAAGAAATGGAAGTATTGTGGAACACGTGAGTAGGTTTAGTCGCTTTATGGGCCCTTATGCAGGAGATAGAGAGTTGTGCCTAAGGGAGTTTGCTAAGTCCTTAGTGGATAGGGCATATACATGGCACACCACCCTGAAGTCTGGGTCCATAAAGACTTGGGACGAAATGAGGAGAGGTTATATGCAAAATATTACCCAAGTGAGGACAAGGTCACCTTCCAAAACCTTTAGATGGTGAGATAAAGGCCTGGAGAGGATCCTGTCCAGTTCATTACAATATTTGAAGATGTTTCTCTGGACTGTTATAGAGACCATGAAGAGAAAGAGCTTGTGGAGATCTGCATATCCAACATGCTCTTTGATTATAGGCTCAACCTCAAAAATTTATGTATAACCCAATTTGCTGACCTTCTGCAAAGAACTAGAAGGATAGCACAGACTATGAGAACAAAGAGGGTGCTATTACCCCAAGCCATGACAACTTCATTTGGAGAAAAAAGGAAGAGGCCTAAAAGGAAAGTGGTGGAGGAGCCACCCGTGATCCCATGTACTGCAGAGGAATTGAATCATGTCTTGGACAAGTGGATTGGAGATGGAATTGTCAGGCCATTTATTGTGTCTAGGCCACCAACTGAGGAAGAAAGGAAGAGTCCCTTATTTTGCAGGATTCATAACTATGTCAAACACTCTACCAAGGACTGTTGGACTCTCCGTAGGCTTTTTCACAAGAAGCTTAGGGAAGGAACCTTAGAGCTCACTTAAAAAGAACCCGAAATGCAAAGGAACCCTCTACCCAAGCATAAGGGAAAGGGAGTGGTAGCTGTAGTGATCCACGGGAACTCGACGGAAGCAGAAGAATCTAAAGAGTCCTTCCATCCAAGCACAATCAGGACCCTTCAGAGGAACCCCAAGTTCAGATCGCTATTCAACTAGTTGGGATTTGGGCTAGAAGCAAGAAGGGTGGCCACAGAGTCCCTCATAAGTATAACAGCAAATTTAGGAATAGAATGTTTCACAGTAAAATCTCATGCTAGTTGAGCTTACTTGGAGATAACCAATGTAATAACCTTCACTGATGAGGACATGGAGGTTGAGCATCTAGACCATCGCAGACCCCTTTATCTGATGGCCACCATAAACGGTGTCAAGTCAAGAGAGCATTAGTAGATACAAGGGCATCACTTAACCTCGTAGCCCTAAGTATCCTAAAGGCTGTGGCTTGACTGGCAAAAGGATCCTGGGGGCTCCCATGGAGATAATAGGATTTAGAGGATCAGTGAAATCAACTGAGGGATATGTTCAGCTAGCCTCAAGGGTAGGCCCAGTAGTAGCCCTAACTAGATTTCATGTGATCAACTCAGAAGTTTCTTACCATGTGTTGTTGGGGCGTTCATGGCTCCATAAGCACCGCCTTATTCCTTCCACGTACCACTAATATGTTAAGAGGAGATTGAATGGAAGGCTTGTAAAGATCCCTGCCAACCATAACCTTTTCAGCTAAAGAGAAGTGAACTTTGTGGAAACAATGTTTTACGATGAGTTGGAACCAGATGATGAAAGCCCCATGCCGGGAACCCCATGAGCACCTATCCTAGAAGAAGAAGAAAGAAGGTGTACCCGTGACCTGAGAAACCTCTTGGAGAGAAAAAGGCAAAAGAGGGAACCCAGCTCCTTAAGATCCCAGGAATGCGTGGTGGCACGAGAACTTGGAGGAAGGTTAATCTATAGTTTATGATGGTGCGCGGGGCTTGAATGCATCATGCAGAAGGGCCCGAACCACCAGAATGTATGATGGTTCAAGAAGAAATCCTAGAAGACCCAGTCAAGGAAGCATAAATTTAGCCCGAGGAAGAATTGAGAGAGATAAACTTGGGAGCTGAGCTAGGGTCCCAGAAGCCTGTTTTCATTAGTAGTCAGTTGACAGCACAAGAGAAGGAGCAATTAGTGGCCTTACTCAAGAAATATATGGATGTGTTCATATGGACCTAGGATGAGATGCCTAGTCTGGATCCAAGCCTGGTGGTCCATTCTCTCAACATAGACCTAGGAGCCAAGCCAGTAGTTCAACAAGCCAAGGTCTTTCACACTAATGTAGAAGCTCAGATAATTCAAGAAGTCAAGAAGCTGCTAGTAGCCAGTTTTATCAAGCTCATCCAGCACCCCAAATGGCTTTCCAACATAGTACCTGTGAAAAAAAAGAATGGCCAAATCCGGTGCTGTGTGGACTTTCACAATTTGAACAAGGTATGTCCAAAAGACGAGTTCCCCCTACCTAATGTTCACCTCCTAGTAGATTCAGCTGCAGGAAGCTCTATGTTTTCATTTATGGATGGGTATAGTGGGTACAACCAAATCTGCATGGTTGCTAAAGATGCAGAAAAGACAGCATTCAGGACTCCAATTGGGAATTTTTATTACACTGTGATGCCTTTTGGCCTAAAAAATGCAAGGGCCACATACCAGCAAACCATGACGACTATCTTCCATGACATGATGCATGAGGAAATGAAGACTATGTGGATGATATTGTGGTAAAATAAAAAACCAGGGCAGGACACTTTCAGATACTTGAACAAGTTTTTGAAAGATGCAGGAAGTACAAATTACGCATGAACCCCATGAAGTGTGCCTTCGGGGTATCTGCTAGAAAGTTTCTTGGGTTCCTAATACATCACAGAGGCATAAGTATGGATCCAGCCAAAGCCATAACCATTGCAACAATAAAAAAGCCTACAACTGTGAGAGAGCTCAAAAGTTTCCTAGGAAAGGTCTCCTACGTTAAGAGGTTTGTGACAGGATTGGCTTCAGTCACAAGTGGTTTATCCAAACTGTTGAAAAAGGGGGCTAAGTTCACTTGGGGAACTAAGCAGCAAAAAGCTTTTCAGAGGATCCAGTAGATCATGAATCATCTTCCCACCCTCTAAGCTCCAATATGTGAGTGACACCTGTTGCGATATTTAGCATCAAAATCCCAAGCTATAAGAGCCCTGCTTGTGGAGAAAGACGATGATGGGAATAAGCAACCCATTTATTATGTAAGCAGGACACTCAAGGATACCGAGACTAGGTACCCCAGGATAGAAAGAGCATGTCTGGTGGTTATCTATGCATCCCAAAGGCTAAAATGATACTTCTCAACCAACCAGATCCTCTTGGTGACTAAATCACATCCTATAAAACCACTCTTTTGCCAGCCTTTCCTAACAGGAAGGATAGCATAGTGGCTGGTCTTTCTCTCTCAATATGACATCGGCCTCAGGACCCCTAAGGCTATCAAAAGTCAAGCTATAGTAGATCTGCTAGCCCAGTTCCCAAAGAAAGAAGAATGCTCATTAAGTGAGGAGATCCCCAGGGAGGTGGCAATGGCAGAGCTCCCGGGAAAGAAGTGGACAATGAGATTTAATGGGCCAGTAATGACAACTTCAAATGGACTGGGAATTGTACTAAGTTGCGAAGATGGAGACACCATACCTCTATCTTTCAAACTTGGATTTTCCTGTTCGAATAATGTAGCTGAGTATGAGGCATACTTGACTGGGTTGACCATAGCACTCAGTATAGGAGTAAAACATATGAGAGTTTTAGAAGACTGTAATCTTGTGATCTCTCAGTGAATGGTGACTTTGCACCAAGAGAGCAGAGTTTGGCAGCCTAAAAACTTAGGCGCAAAGACCGGAGCAGAAATTCCAAACCTTTAGCATGGAGTACACCCAAAGAAGCGAGAACATGTTCGTTGATGCATTAGCCACCTTGGGATCCCAAGTGCCATTTAAATGAAAAGACACTCTGGTAAGAGTAAATAGGCATGAACATTCCATCATAGGGATCCTTAAAAGGATGTTCTCTAAAGAACCAGAGTAGTAGGATTGGACAAATCAGGTTAAAGAAAAAATAAAAGTGGCAAGACATGGAGGAAGTATCAAGGAATTGAGTGATTACACTCTGATAGAAGGAGAGCTGTACAGGAGGCTACCTGGAGGGTTCCTATCCAGATGTATCAGTGAGAAAGAAGGAAGGCTGAGATTAGAAGAACTACATAGCCAAGTCTGTGGGGTTGCAAAAAAAAAATCAGCATTTACAAAAGGATGCAACGCATTGGGTACTACTGGCCAAATATGAATAAAAAGATTGCAATCGTACAGGAGAAGTATGAAAGATGTCCTCTCTCGGTATACAAGGAAGAAAGCTATGTTGTATTTGTCACAGAAGATTGGAGGACTCCATTCATAGAATACTTGGCTTAAGGGATCCTACCAACTGACGGGGTATTAGCTCACCAGCTCAAGAAACTTATAGTCAGGTACTTCTTACAAAACAGGATCTTGTTCAAAAAGGGATACATTGACTATCCCCTAAGATGCCTGAGGCCGAAGGAAGCCAAAGAAGTAGTTAGGGAAGTCCATTTCGGAGACTGTAGAAGTCACCTAGGGAAAAGAAGACTCTATAAGTAGTTGTTACTGTTGGGGTACTATTGGCCAATAATGAAAAAGGACTCCGAGGAGCTAGATAAAACGTGTTATGCATGCCAAGTATTTGGAGATGCAATCCACACTCATCCAAATGTGCTGCAATATATGACAACACCGTGGCCATTCCACGCTTGAGGGCTTAATCTTATAGGGCTTATAAACCCTCCTTCCAATGGTTACATATGGATCTTGGCAGCCACCGAGTACTTTACAAAATGGGTAGAAGCTATCCCTTTGAAAAAGGCCACTGGAGTAGCCGTGGCAAATTTCATTCGAGAGCACATCATTACAAGGTTCGGGATCCCTAAGAGGCTGATCAATGACAATGGGATCCCGTTCATAAACAAAAACATGAAGAACCTAACTGAGGCATATTACATCAAGCATGAAAGGTCCACACCATACTACCCATAAGAAAATGGTCAAGTTAAAGCTACTAATAGGGCGATGCTAAAGATCCTTAAAAAAATGAAACACGAGTATGGGGGAAAATGGAGTGACCACTTTGCAAATGTACTTTGGGCATGCAGGAGCTTTGTGAAGACAACCACAGGATTCTCACCATTCTCCCTAGTTTATGGGACAAAAGTCGTCAACCCTATGGAGTTAGTTGTCCCTACGCCAAGGGTAGTGCTTAAAGAAAAACAAGAAGGCACCGATGACACAAATAATGAAAGAAGGGTGGCAAATCTAAAGGGGTTAGAGGAAGAAAGAGAAGTGACCAGAAGGAGAAGCCAGAGGTACCAGCAGAGGATGGCTAAGGCATATGCATAGACTGTACACCCGAGGGCCTTCACTAAGGGATAACTGGTGTTGAGAACAGCAGAGCATGTAAGAAAAAAACCTCCCAAGACCCTCCAAATTTGCCCCAAAATGGGAAGGACCCTACATCATCAGAGAAGCCCATGATAGTGGGTATTACTACCTCAAAAAGGAAGATTGGACAGTCCTAACAAATCCCATAAATAGGAAGTGGCTGAAACAATACTACACATGAAAAGGAAGAGACCTTAGTACACCAAGACCTTTTTGCCAACTCTCCAACCTGCTAAGTGTTTCATCATTCTTTACATTTTTGTTATGAATTTTGTTTAAGTACCTTTTTGTTTAGGAGCCCATGGTAGAAGTACATTTTATTATCCTTACTATCTTTGACAACCCTTTTGTGTTCCTTAGATGATAACTTTGCTTTGATTCAATGAAATTTACTTTTATTTTCCTTTAAGCTACAGCTAAATTAAATGTTACAAAACCCAAATATGGGCAGATTTGGGAGGGGGGGGTACCTAGGCTAGTGCCAACAAAAAAAAAAAAAAAAAAACCTTGACATATGACCTAGGACTCACACCACAATTAGTTCAAAGTACATGACCTGGGACCACGGGTAGAAGCAAGTGCCCAGGATACCTAGCCGGGTACTTGATAAAGAGATCTGCCTAGTTCATGACTTGGGACTTGGAAAAAGAGAGAGAGAGAGAGAGAGAGAGAGAGAGAGAGAGAAAGAAAGCATCCAATGTACCCAATTCAGTACCTGTGTAGCAAAACAACCACCAGGGTACCTGACCCAGGACCTATAGCAAAATTTGTAGGGGCCATGGCCCAGGACTCAGTGCAAGCAAAAAAAAAGAAAAAAAAGAAAGAGAAAAGCAGCAAATAGAAAGAAGAAGAACATACCCACATGCTACTGAAAATTAGAAGCAGTTTTAAGAAAGAAAAAAAAAAAAAAAACAGATCCATGTCGCAGAAAATGGGGAAGGAAGGTTAGAAATAGTGTTCAATGGGAAGAGATAGAACTTATATACACATTTGAACTAACTAAAAGGAAAAAAGCTAAGGAATAAGGCTGGCTAGCAAAGAATTTTCTGGGGAAATTGAAGGAACAATTGCGGAAGAGAGAACCCGCTGCCTTTTAACCTTCAAGTCCTGCAAAACTTTGTGAGAACGAGCTAAAGCCTCCTCAGCAACAACAATTTCAGTATCGAGGCTCCTGGAAGCCTGCCTCTGGAATAGCATATGGGCTAGTAAACGTAAATGCTCCAGTAAGAAGGACAGATTGAATTTTGCTTCTATGAAATCCTGCATCACTTCCCTCCATTCCAAAAGCTTTTCTTCAGATAAGGAGTCAAGAGAGGAATCCCTCAAAGAGATCAGCACAGCACATAACAGCTCCATCAGAATATTGCCTAAGAATACACCTCCCCTGAACCCACTAGTGAAGTCTTCATGGATCTTGAACAACCATTCCAGCAATGGCAAACCCTCCATAGGCACAGAGAAGCATAAGAAGTTACTAAAGGGAGGCCCAAAGCGATGAAAATGGCTTGCAGGGAGACTGTTGAACACCAGGAGATCAAAACGGGCCAGGAAAGCAGGGAGCTCAAAGCCATGATCTGAAACAATCACCTCTGGAGCCTCCCCCATTGTTGTGTCTCCACTCGCAGGAGTTAAGGAGCTTTTAACCCTCGGGATGATTTGGGGGGTCCCTGCCTGAGATTCAGCAACCTAGATGTTAGGAGCAGATTCCACAGCTACCCTAGGAACCAAGAGCTTAAGACCTTTGACACATGTGTCAGCACCTACAAAAATAAACAAAATTCAGAAAAGGGAGAAAGAACCAAGGAAGAAATGTAAAGTGGGAAAGCAAGAGAAAGCTAAAAAAAAAAAACAGTGTCAGCTCCCTGTGGCAGAGCTTCCTCCTCTTGCCCCTCGATTCCCTGGGAGACTCTGTGAAAGGACATACAACACGTTGGAGAAAGGGTGAGGAAACTTTGGCAAAATGGCTAAAGGAATGAAATGATACTGGGGGCCTCGCCATAAAAGGAAAAGGTAGGGGAAAAGTATAAAAAAGGGGGGGGGGGGGGGAAGAAGAAAGCACAATAAAGGTGAACAACACACACCTTCAGAACCCTGTGATTCCAAGGAAGGGGCAGCCTCAGGGGCAGATTAAGTACTGGTTTGACCTAAAAGAAGAACTCTAAAAAAAAAAAGATATTGTTAAGCATATTTAAAGGGGGTGAATGAGGCTCACCTACTTGTATGAATGAAGCTGCACCCCCCCCCCCCCAAAGTACTTTTTGCCTAACACAGGCTCAATCACAGGTTCAAGTGACATAGTTTAGGTAGGATTGAAAGTCTACACTGGCCGAGGATCTTGGGGAACAGGAGGCTGGGGAGCTTCAGGGTTTTAAGCAACTAAGGGAACAGAAGGCAGAATAGGCTGGACGTCTTGCATTGGCTGCCCAACCTCCCTAGTCATACCACCACTAGGGGGCTCCTCTTCCACCCCTGGGAGAACAGCAGAGGGAGTTCTAATCACTTCTTCCACAGGGTCCTACTAGTCATGGGAGGAGATACCTCCACCTGTAAAACGAAAAGAAAAGCAAGTGGCATAACATCACAAAAATACATAAGTGCAGTCATATGTACACAACACTAGAAAGAATGAAAGCAAACAAAAAAAGGCACGAATAAAAGAGGGTCATACCACATCATCACCAGAAGACTAACTCCTGTCTCTCTTAGGGTTTGACTTGCATTTAGATTGCAAGGAAGAAATCACCATTCATCAATTAAAAGAGAAAAGTGAAGACACAACAACAATAATGAACTACCACAAAATAAAAGAGAGAAAAAGGAAAGAGGCCTTGTCCTTCTCTCTCTCTCTCTCTATAGATTCTCCAATGGTCTTTGGTCTACTACGGGTACGCCCAGAAGGTCCTAAGGGAGACTAGGGTATAAAATCAAAGGACCCTAAAGAACCCTGGGCTGAGGAACTCACAGGAACTTGAGAGAAAGAAGACTCTACCTTAGTCTTCACTTGAGTCCTTAGAATTAAGGGATGGCCAACTTCCTTTCCTACTATAACGGGGCTCACTCTCTCGGGTTCCTCAGAAATTACTAACTGCTTCTGAGATCTTGCAGTCTTCCTCTTCTTAGTCTCAGGGGTAGCCTTAATACCCTCAGCATTTTCTTCAAGCTCAGCTCTTTTAACCTTTTCCTATTTAATCTTCTTTCCTTTACCTTTGCCTATGGGAGTGGTAGCACCAATTGCCTCTACTGCCCTTATTTTAATCGGCACACCAGAAGAGGTACCAATAATAAGGTCACACCCTGACCAAGTCTTCGAAAAATCTTGTACATAACATACCCAACCACCCTAGAAGCATGCCACTTCGCAAACCCTGTCTTGTTGCTTTTGGCAGCGGATACAATACCAGCAGTAGGGAGAGATATGCACCTGTTGGAGGTAGGAGCAAAGAGAATATTAGGATTGGGAACTCTTCCAATCTTGCCAGAACCAACATAATCAGAGAAGGACTTCTGAACTCTCCTCTAATAGTCAACTAAGCCACTGGAAGCAAAGACTCCCCTCTAAGAATTGGGCATAACAAATTGAAAACTCCTCCGCTACCAATAAGAGAAGGCCTGAAGCCTCAAGAACGGGTCCAGAGAAGGAGAGAAGGTACTACATCTTTAAACACTGGTGGGATGTCCTGATCAAAACCAAATTGTCGGAATACCTGGTGTGCTGAGTAGTGGGTGTACTTGGGGTTACTTGAAGAGGGCACTGGAAGCCATGAGGGATTAATACAAGCCAAGTAGGCCAAACTACCTTCATCACCACGGCGTAGATCAAAGGTATTTCCCAGAGAATTGAGAAAAGAAATCAATACAAAGTCACAGGCAAACCCAGGGCTAAACTCCCGAGGAGAACACCAACTTAAATGCCCTGTCTGATCATATAACTTAACCAGATTAAGGCTACCACCTTTCAAGTCCCCAACGAAAAATAATGGGGTGGCTGTCAGTAGAACTACCACACAAACCCTTAATTACATCAGGAGATCCCTAGAATTTATCTTTTACAAACTTCAAATTTCTACACTTTGCCAAAGTAACAGAAGAAAAATCCCACATGAATACCTGGAGAATGGCACAGTGTAGAGACGAGGTGATAGCATAGCAAGAATCGCCTTCAACTTCATCTCCATGAAACAGATCCAATTGAGAGTAAACATGGACCAAGAACATGGGGGCTAGAGGATACTGAGCACCCTAGGCCAATCTAATTGCCAAGAGGAAGAAAACAAACTTAACCCCGTACTCAAGGAACTCACTGAACAAAAACTTACTGAGCTAGAGCGCTAGGAACCTAGCTCGCCTGATTGCCTTGTCTTTCTCTCACAAAAGATTCAAGACCCACCTACCCATTCTGACCAGTTTCCCACCAGGAAAAGCAATACGCCCTCCAAAATGACTGAATAATTTGTCTTCCACTTCGAGATCCTCGTTAAAGGGGGGGGGTTTATAGGTCCTATAAAATCTAGCCTCCAACTGTGGAATGGATATGGAGCCACAGTTGGATGAAGACTTTGATGGCTGGTGTGTATTTCATCTCCCTGCCTTTGGCATTCTTGACACTTCTTCGCAAAGTCTTGAGCATTCTATTGCATTGTAAGCCAATAATATCCCTAGTGCAAAGCCATTTGCCATAACTTCCTACCACTAGGGTGTCCTGCTGGCTCCCCCCCATGCAAGTCTGAAAGAATGCCATTAATTTCCTTAGCCGGAATGCACACCATCCATCTCCCTTGGAAACTTCTCTTGAATAATTTCACATTTACCACTTTAAATCTGGTCACATATCTTCTTAACTTTTCTCTTTGTATGCAATCAACAAGCAATATACCTTGCAAGAGGTATCTCAAATCTGGTTCCTACCAATCTTCTTCCCGCAACCCATCATTAAGCACCTCTGCTTGAGCTAGAGGTACAACAGAACAAGTCTTGCAATTCGGTTATTCTTCCTTAACATCATTGGCCATTTCTAGCCAGAAGATCCCCAGTCTTTGCAATCTTCTATAGAGGCCGACATCGAGATTTACACCACAAACATGGTCAGTCCTCTTGCCTTGAGACACACTTCATCAGCAAACCTTCTACTCCCCTAAGAAACAAATCTCCATTGATCCAAAGGAAGTCTTTCATGTTTACTGGTAACTCTGGCCCAATACACTTCCCTTGAGCCATTGCTTTTAACGGGGTTTGCGCCAATCTTGAGTAAAACATAGTTCATCCTAAACTAAGCCAAGCTACTTCTAAATTCAGAGTGTCATCTTTTCTTTCTTCAGTACAGACTTGGTGGCCAAAGTAGCTAGCGAATCAACAAGTTTGTTCTCAACTTTGTTGATCACCTTATGAAAGTAAAGTGTTTCATAACCTTTTGCATTGTAGCTCTATAAGCAACCAAACTAGGATTCTTTACTCCAAAAGTTCCTTTAACCTGCTTTATTACCAACTTAAAGTCACCAAACACTTTCAACCTTTTTATGCCTAACCTTCTAGTAGCCATTAGCCTTACCAGTAAGGCTTCATATTCTGCTTTATTGTTAGAGCAAGGAAAATGCAATTTATAAGCAAACATGTGCTCTTCCCCTTTTGAAACGTAGATGACCCATCGAAATATATTGATCATTCCTATTCTTGTCACCATAACTTGCTATAAAGGAGGTGAAAAATCACTTGTCCTAACAAAGTTAGCCAGCAAATCAGCTACTGTCTAGCCCTTGATGGCAGTTGGCCATATGCATTCAATATCAAGGCATAATGTTAGGATGGCCCATTACGCCATTCTTTCTGATAGTTAAGGGCGTGTCAAGAGATATTTCATGGGATTAATATTAGTCACCAGCTGCACACGACGCCCTAGAAAGTAGTTTTTGAATTTCGTTACAGCAAAAGCTAAAGAGAAACATGCTTTCTTTGCAATTGAGTATCTTAAGTCTGGTCCCTTCATAAGCCTACTAATATAATACACCAGTCTCTCTACCCCTTCCTACTCCTAAACTAATAATGCTCCCAAGGATTGTTCTGTATTGGCTATGTACAACAGCAAGGGTTTCCCAGGTATAGGGGCTACCGTGGTGTGAGGATCCACCAATATTATCTAAATCTTCTTAAATGCCCCTTGACATTGACATATAAAGGTCTATCATCGTCAACAACTCTATTGACTAGATCTTTATTAGAAAAGGTGACTGAATCCTTTGCTTCCTAGTATGCCACTTGCATTAAGCTTCCTTCCACAGCAGCCACTTTATGATTCCTTTCCATCACCCTGGTCAATGCTTAGGCTGCTTCTCTCCTAGCCATTAGTCTAAGACCTATTCCTTCAAGAAAGGAATGTATTTTATCTTCCTGTTGGATTCTCGCTATCATCTCTTCATTTACTAATGACAGCGGTGCTGAGCTACTGCTAGCCATGTTCTCTGCTTTTTCTTCCATAGGGTCCTCATGACCTATGAAGAAAGTCATTGCCACATCTGGTCTACGCATCCTTGGATCAGCTCTCTTCCCAGTTTTGATAACCAAATCTCCCTTGGCTACCCTATTTCGGAAGATATTTCTCAAAGCATAACAATCCATAGTATGGTGGTCACATCTCCTTGATACCTACAATAAAGTGGATTTCGTTTCTCCTCTTCTATAGGTTCATGCTTACATTCAGGCAATGTCACTACACCATCTTTCACCCAAGCTTTTAGGATGCTATACAACTCTTTAATTGACACAGTAAAAGGAGGGGGAATACCACCTCTATCCCTCTTCTTTCCTTTAGCAACCTTCTTAGGCTCTTTTGTCATGGCAACCTCCACCTTCTTATTTTCTCTCCTCCACGGTTGTCTAAGAGCACTCACAACTTGTGAAGTTGAACCTTTTAAAGGCTTCCTTACGAACATACTTGTTCTTCTTGTAGCTTCTACACGTTTTGTAAAGCTAGAGATTTGAAAATTCTCTAAGTAAGGCCGATATTCATACAACATACCCGCGATACAAACATCCACCAGCCTTTCTTTCTCTACAAGATCATAACACAGTAAAGAGAGATCTCTAAACCTGCGAATACACTCCAACAGTCCCTCAGACACCCTTTGCTTCTCGTGTTGCAAATCTGACAACATGAGCTTTTCCTCCAAAGCAAAGAACTTTTTCATGACTGTGTTGCCAAATCGTTCCAACTTAGAACTGACCCTGGTGCAAGACTGGTGTACCAAGTAAAAGCTCGGCCTTCTAAAGACTTGGAGAACTCTTTGAGCCTCAGCTTATGTTCATAAGAGTGAGCTGTCAGCACATTTACATACTGCCTGATATGCTCTCTAGCATTCCATATAGGAGATGTGTAGTTAGCAGGATAAAGTTTCCCAGCTATCTCCTCAGGATAAGGAGGAGGCTTGATATCAACATAAACAGGACTTTCCATCTTCTTAGTTTTAAACAGGATAACATGTATATCTTCCCTAGCTAGGTAAGGAGGCCCTAAGGACCTTGAAGACCCTGAGGTATAGTTGTCTCCAGATTTAAGGACTGAAACTCTACCCACATGGCAGCTTGAGAATGTTGAAAATCTTCAATGGCAGCCATGATCCCCCTAGTCTCACGACGACCAGTCTCTCCAGAGGATTCTACCCCTTCGGAATGCATGGATATATGGTCTGCACTTGGTTCTGACCAATGGTTCTCACCCACACCAATCAACGTCCCAATAACCATCTTCTTCCTTAGAGGCATGAAGGAAGTGACTACAAACAAAGGTATATAGGATACAACTCAACAAAACACCCTTAAAGAAGAAAATAACCAGAGATCCCTAGTGGAGTCGCCAAATATGTACGTGCAAGTTAGATTTGATCTTATTTATATAAGTAAAATAAGTTATCTAACAGTACATTTACATGAGAAAGCTCTAAAAGATGCAAGCTTTGACATGACATGCAAACAAGAAATAAAGAAAGCCATGGTAGGACATGAAAAAGACACACATTTAAACAAGAAGAAGAAGCTGATCAAGAAAACAACACAGGATGTACGTAAAAAACTCTAAAGAAGGGATAAAAACCACAATTTGAGCAAGAACAAAACATTCTTGCTTGGCTTAGCTTGTATTATGTAAAGGGAAAGAGATTAGTTTACAATGAGATTGCCTTTTTCTCCTACCAACTCTCTATTTTCATCTCAAAATATCTAGTTGGTATCTTGGGTTCTTGCCCTAGAAGTTCAGCTGCATATTCCTTTAATACTCTAAGGAACATGGCTAGATACAAGGACAGGTGTCAAGTCATCATATTCTCTCTCTTGAGATCTTTTTACAGTTGTGATGCTATCTGCTGACTAAGTGATAAGAATTGCGCCAACGTGAGACTAGGACCTACGAGTAGGTAGTTTTGCCACTACTTATGAGACAAGTCTTGGATATTGAGAGGGACATTAGAAGTACTATGATTGGTACACATGTTCCTATGGTGACTCATGGTGTACTCAGCCAATAAGGGGTGTCCTCATAGTCTTTGACCTTAGAAGGTCATTATCTCTCTTTTTGTGAGTGCTTGAGTACCATGTCAAATGTAAATCTTACTTTCTTCCCAAGGCAATCACTCCTTCAGCACTAACCAAGACAAAATCTCTTAGCCATCACCTACTCTCCCTTGCCTCACAGGTGCTCCATGTGTAGAGTTCGGATTCAACTGCTTACGCATTCTCCCATGTCTTAGTGGTGTTATGTACACCTAGGAAGATAACTAAAAATAAAAGTAAAAATTTTAAGAATTAAACTTAACATATTAGGTAAAGAAAAATAAGTAAATATTTAATATAAATTATATCCCAATCTACTCAATGTTAGTAATAAATTTTGCAATGAAAATATTCATATTTGAGAAATTGCACCTCAAGTTTGCCAATTTCATCAACATTTTCATCTTTAATAAAATATATATAGTCAATAAATAATTAAAATTTTATAATTATGACTATTATGTTAGTGAATTAAATTACCTTTAAATCCATATAACCACACAGCTTCCACATTCTAAGGTAAAAGACAATAAGAATTTTACTTCCATTGCTAAAAGTTGATTCAAGAGCAATTGTAATTATAAGAATGCTAAAAAGATAGCCATTAAAGAGGGCTGAAAAAACCGATTTTTAATTCTCTTTTTATTAAGAGAGAATGTCCAACTTTGTATATTACTTTCAAAAAAAAGAACAAGCAATTTTTTTACAAAGAAAAAAAAAAATCTCCTTTTTATAAAACAGGTTGGTACGGGATGAACACTACCATTAGTAATATCCGTAGTTTAGCTGCTAATTTCCCGTTTTCTAAGTTTAGTTGGGTCCGGAGGACTAGTAATTCTGCAGCCCATGTGCCTGCTAGACTTGCCTTGAGGCTGTCTGTAAGTGAGATTTCCCTGGTTGTTCTTCTTTAGTTTAATGAAATTGCAGTTTATAAAAATAAAAATAAAAAATAAAAAATTTTAAAAAGTTGGGTACAGGTAATAGTCTTTTTATTTCTACAAATTGGGTTGGGTTAATGGATTGGGATCCAGTTTTGCCAAGGCTAGTGATTGCTACTACCAAGACACCAACAAAGAGCCAATGAGCCAAAGTGGCCTGTTTGGTCTCTTAACTCAAATTTACATTTTTACATTTTAAACAACATTACATATATTTTTACGCACTTCTTCACCCATACGTATTTTAAAAAACTACAAAAATCTCATCTCAAACTACTCTACCAAACACCCCTTCAAATTTAGAAGTGACTAGATGCATATCACTACGCATCAAATCGTAATATACAGTCTCACAAGTTGGGAATGTACAACAATAATAGGACTCAGTGCCCACTTCATAAAAACATTAAGGCCAGACAAAGTTGAAAAGGACTTAAGCTATTAGGTAACAACAAAAATGATGAACACACCCTCTTGTTCTTTTGTCGATTACCCCGGCCCAACAATTAATCACTGGCCAAACGCATAGAAATAGCAGAAAGGGTCCAGTTAGCTTGGTCATGGAAGCTCCCATATATGAAGACAAGCATAAAGACAGTGCCTCTCCATAAACTGAAATGATGACTGCGACATAGCTAGACACTAATATTAATAATAGTTCCTTTGATCCTTGAAATGAGTCCAACTCATTACAGTTTTAATTCCTTGTCTGCTATCCTTCACGAAAAGATAAGACAAATCCATTTGCTTCCTTCCCCACGCTCATTAAGCTAAAAATGTGAAGGATAAGGCAATGGTCCCAAAAAGAACATTACCTACCGTTCCTCCCAAGCCTTCCTATGTGCTCATGGTCAAGGACCACCTTCATTTTTCTTATTGCGCCTACGCTTGCTTGTACGAAAAATATGGTAGTTTTCATGTGCCTGGGAATTAGTTCTAGACTTCTAGGTCATTGTTTTAGGTTTGTTTTCACAAATCTCACCTTTAGGATTAATTTATGAGTATCAATTTAGTCTCTTTATTTTCAATCAGAGCAAATTAATCCTAATATTGAGAGGGGAAAGATGGCCAAAAAATTTCTTGAAAAAACCTTACCAAAGCTACAAAGTCTTTCAACCTCTCCAATTTACATATACTTAGAGTTTGTTTGAATACCGCTTATTGCTAGAAGTTGAAAACTGAAAACATTGTAACAAAATAATTTTTAAAAGTGTGAATAGTACCGTAAAACCCAGTTTTAAAGTTAGATTTGTATTTTTCCGTACTTGCGGGTCCCGCTATTCACGGGACCCAAAAAAAAAAAAAAAAAACGCAGCACTAGAAATGCGCTATCCAAACTCACACTTAAGAGGAATTTTACCACCCAAACACAAAGATCATCAACTGTGTGTTGGAGTACTAATTAGAAACCATAGAAACAAGCCAAATCTTCAAGATGCCTTAAAATAACCAAGAGATTGGTTTGGTAGTTAGCATATATGTCGATTACAGCATCAAAGAACTGTGAAGACACAAGGTTAAATTTAGCAGTTGCAAGCAAGAGCGATAAGCTTGGGTATAGTGTCTCTTTAGTCTTTACATGTACAGGAAATTTTGTAAGGGAGTGTGTATCGCAACATTCTTCATTGTGGATTTGATGAGTTGGGCTAAGCCCTAAAGTGTTTCTCTAAATTGAATTTTCACTTCCTGAACAATTCCTTGTCTTAGTGTGAGTGAGTTGTTACGTGATTGTTATGTGATGAAGCTGAGAAGTTCACCAATGAGTCGCACAATGCCCTTTTCGCTTATATGTTAACTTGCACAAAGCAAAGGAGAAAACCTATCAAAGGGCGCCGGTGTGGTGCCGGCCAAATACCCTCCGAAGGTCAAGTCAGAAAGTATTCTCACAACTCTAGAGTGCTAGAGAGGGTAAAATAATGCGTACCTTGGTTTGTGAGGGTATTAGGGCTTTTATAGTAGTAAAGGGTTGACATCTCTTTCTTGGTGCGGAAGTCTTTTCCTTATAGGACTCTTCTTGTAGAATCCTAAACGTGATGGACAGATCTCCTCCTTATAGGGAAGATCTTTACCAAATATATAAGATTTTCGGAGTCCAACTAGCGCAAGGACTCTGTTTAGGGCCTTATGAGAGTGGGCCAAAATATCCCCACTAAGGGGTCCAACAGGCCCATGGCTAACCAGCCCACCTTCCTTCGCTCCGTCCGTATCCGGTCCGTCCACACGAGATCCGTCCACTAGAGGCCCGTGCAAATGACGGGCTCGCCCATCCTGACGTCTGTGGACAATATACGACCCGTTCAACCACAAAAGGCATCCTAGCGTGTATTTTCTCCCTTTCAGTTGCCTCTTCACCCGATGGGTCCGTCATGCATAAGAGGACGGACCCATGGGGTGACGGATCTAAAACTCGGTCATGTCTCCATGACACCTATGTCCGTGAACTTTCATCCGTACAATGCTGGATCAGGAGCTAATGCATTAATTAGCTGTGCCAAGTGTCATCCTGTCAATGGCCGTTGTTTTGGAACGAGGCGTCGCTTCGTCTTCCGTGCACCTCCCTTATAAATACCAATCCCCCGCCTCTCATTTCCCCACTTGTTGCTGGAAGAAAATTGTCAGAGTGAGTCTATCACACCTGTCAGAGAACAGTCCATTCACTCACATACCCGTCGCCTGCCACATCTTGCTTCAATCTTCTGGTGAGTTATTTCATATCCGTCCTCTTTTAATTTTCTTTAGCTCTTATTTATTTCTTTACTTCATGTGCCCGTCGTTCTTTCCAAACCCGTCAGAGTCTTAGGTTCTGTCATTACCTGTAGGCCATGTCTAGTGCGTCGAGTAATCAGTCGGTCGTTCGTGATAGGGCGGATTACGAAGGGGTATACCCGTCACGTCCCAAAGACCACGACGTCCCGAGCGAGAGTAGTCCGTCATCATCCTCCTCGTCCTCAACACATGAGGGCCTGGAGATGATCGAAATCCAAGAGGGATCAGCTGACGACGAAGAGCAAGTAGTTAGGTCCGTCGTGGGAGCTGATGGACTTAGGGAGTTCATCTTGCCCCCAGAGTGGACGGTACACACCTTTACATCCACTATCAAGGAGGGCCATTTTAACACACTTAGGGTCCGCTACCAAATCCCAAACCACATCCCACTCCGTCTACCCTATAAGTCAGAAAAATGTTATTACGAAGGAGTTGACGGAGTAGGCGTGTACGAACAGGTGCTTAAAGCTGGCCTGAGATTTCCGTTGAGTTCGTTACACCGCTAACTCTTAAACTACTTAGGTATATCCGTCAGCCAGGTGTCCCCTAACGCCTGGAGAGTTTTCATCGCGATGGAGGTTCTGTACGGAGCCATGTCGGACGGTGGGAGAAGGCTTACAATAAAAGAATTCCTCCATTGCTACCTTTCGGACGAGATAGACAAATCGAGGGGCATGTATAGCTTCGTTCCTAGGAGCCCCGTCCTGAAAGTAATTTATGAAACCCCGGACTCAAGTAGAGACTGGAAGAGTCGTTACTTTTTCATAGAAGGAGATGATTGGATGTGTTATTTAGGGGAGACGGACTTCATGCCCGTCGACACAGTTTGGGGCATTTTAAACCCATCTGGTATGGCCCGTCATAAATGACTCCGTGCAGCTTAATAATTCTTATAATGTTTCTAACGTCCGTCCTCTTTGATGCAGTTTGACGGCGTCCCTAAATTACACTTGAGGAATTCAATTTCCTTGAGAGAATTTTTTCAAAGACAAAGCCCGAGGAACGGACGTGGGCTAAGCTCGTCAACCTCAACACAATCCACTGGTATTGTGACGGCCCTGAGCCAACCCCGGCAGCTTTAAAGTACGAGAAGCAGACCCGTCTATGTGAGTCCGTCGACCCTTATGACTTTTTTTTTTTTTCTTTTACCGTCATTATTATTATTTCTTAGTCCGTCAACCTTTTTCAGAGATGGAGGATGCAAAAAGGCGAGCAGCCATAAGACTCCAGGCTGCGAAGAACAAACAGACTGGAATGGACCCCATAGGGACGGGCTCCAGCAAGCAAAATTTAAAGAGGAAGTTGCCCGTGAAGGGTGACTGTCCACCAAAGCAGCCCAAGGTCCCCTTGGAGCCGATCGTCGGCTTGATGGCTGAGGGGAGTAAGTCAGTCACTCCGGCAAAGCATGGTGCGGGCAAGGGGCTGATGACGGGTCCGTCTGACGAGCAAAAGAAGCCACCCATCTTGCTCCGTGAGGATTCCAAGTATGCCTTGGAGAGGTTGTCGTCGATCATTACCACCGATGACTACGAGGATCTTGGGAATCACTCGACGGAGGTGATGGGAGAGATGGGCCTCTTCAACATTGCTCAGGTAACTACTCCGTCGTCCTTATTCCATCCATTCATTGTTCTCTTAATATTTTACTTATGCATCTTCGTTGTCCCTCAGGTTATGATTATGATGAAAGGTTTGATGGGACGGTGTCTTAACCACGAGACAACCATTGGCCGGATTCGTGGGAAAGCCAAAGTGATGGAGGAGGAGCTGCTCGATCTCAGGGCCTGGAAGGCCGTCCAGGAGAAAAAGCTAAAGATGGCCGAGACGGCCCGGGACGAGGCCATCCAGCTGACGGACCGTCTAAAGAGAGACTTGGTGGATAAAGACAATGAAGTCCGTCAGGCCAAGGAGGATATTGTACGCGAGTACCGCGACTCCAACGCCCTTATTGCGGAGCTGAGTCTTGTTTTCAACGACGGGTTCGACGATGCTCTCCGTTAGGTGAGGGCGTTGTACCCAGAGATAGACTTATCCACCGTCGCCGTCACTGCGCCCGAGTCGTCAACCGCCCAGCCCGTTCAGTCGGAGGATACTGATGCTCTCTTCGACGAGAACGTCTCTGTCCGCGAAGCTCCTATGGATCAAACTGCTGCGGATAGCCAGGCCAAAGACGTTGGGGACCGTCCAGCTGAGGGAGATGGAGCTTGACTTGTAATAACTTAGTCTTGTTTGATTATTCCTTTTTTTTTTTTTTTTTTTTAAGTGTGGAACAATTTTTAACACCCGTCATGTTTGTGGGGTTTGTATTTACATTGACCGTTCAGTATGTTTATTTTCTGCAAGGTCTGTTGACCTTTCGTTTTATCTTTGTGGAATGCATGTTTTTTATTTTTAAAGCGTACTTTCATGTTAAAATGAACTCCGTTCCGCTTATATGGTTCCTCCGTTCATTAATCGCTTAACCAAAGGTCGTTATCTCTTAGAATGATTTGTGTGACTTTATGGAAATACCATTTGCTTTTGAATGGTCCGTTTATTAGGTAGGCTTAGCTTATTGAACCCGTCCATCGGGTAGACTTTGCTTATTCCATCCCCTTTGGATGATCCGTCCTATTTGCGGACGTTATCCTGGGTCCGTCCATTATGTGGACTTAGTAGTTACCGTTCATTTAGGTTGATCCGTCCATTTGTGGACGCTGTTCCTTGTCCGTCCACTATCCGGACTTATCTACCAGCCTTTTTGGGTGATCCGTCCATTATGTGGACACTATTACTTATCTGTCCACTATCTGGACTTAAGGTTTTCATCCTTAGTATGATCCGTCCATCCTGTGGATAGTCTTACTGGTCCGTCCATCATCTAGACTATTAAGATTTTCATCCTCTTGGGATGATCCGTCCATATTATGGACAGTCTTACTAGTCCGTCCATCATCTGGACTATTAAGGTTTTCATCCTCTTGGGATGATCCGTCCATATTGTGGACAGTCTTACTCGTCCGTCCATTATCTGGACTTTAATGTTTTCATCCTCTTGGGATGATCCGTCCATCTTGTGGACAACCTTACTAGTCCGTCCATCATCTGGACTTAAACGTTTGCATCCTCTTGGGATGATCCGTCTATCTTGTGGACAATCTTACTGGTCCGTCCATTATCTGGACTTGGTTTTCATCCTCTTGGGATGATCCGTCCATCTTGTGGACAGCCTTATCGGTCCGTCTATTATCTGGACTTAGGTTTTCATCCTCTTGGGATGATCCGTCCATCTTGTGGACAGCCTTATTGGTCCGTCCATCGTCTGGACTTTAATGTTTGCATCCTCTTGGGATGATCCGTCCATCTTGTGGACAACATTATAGGTCCGTCCATTATCTGGACTTAGGTTTTCATCCTCTCGGGATAATCCGTCCATCTTGTGGACAGTCTTTTTAACCGTATGATATTGAATTAACTAGATTAAGCAGGAAAAATTTAGTAGAGCCTGAAAGAAGTCTTTATAGGAAAAAGGTGCCTGCCCCCTTGGGCTTAAAAAGGCACTGGTAGAGAGATTTGTTCAAAGTAAAAGCATAGAAAAATAAATAAAAATAGTTGTTCAAAGCAAACACTACTAAAAACTTTAGAAATAAGCTGGAATGCTTGGGGGGGGGGGGGGGGGGGAAAAAAATAGTGTAATCCATTACAGCATGTCACTGGTTAATCAACAAAACATGTTCACAATATATGTAACATGTTTGCAATCAAGTTGTCACTTCTTCATCTCGAAAGGTTGAATACGACAAGTGCCAACAACAATGTATTCCGGTTCAGTACTGTGGACAATGAATTGGAGTTTTGCTTCTTGCTTATCTATGCCACAAGATTGGTGCCTAAATAAAAGCATTTTCATGAGGTGCTTTTTCTTTCATCAGATTCCCTAAAGATTTTTGTTGCCTACGATTCTAAGATCACATAGAGAATTGTTTTGTAAGACATCACCACATTCATCTCATGAGTACAATTATATGTAACGTTATCCATGACAAACTAAGGTCAAGGATCACACAAGAAATAAATTCAAATAAAGTGAACCTGTGATACAAATTGAAAAACATTGTTTAAACCCCTAGGCAGGCTTACTACCAATTTTATGCTATTAAAATTTACGTGGTAGTTAATTAACCAATTTTAAATGTAATGTGGATAAAGCAAATACATAATGAAAGGGAGAAAATACACGCTAGGATGCCTTTTGTGGTTGAACAGGCCGTATATTGTCCACAGACGTCAGGATGGGCGAGCCCGTCATTTGCACGGGCCTCCAATGGACGGATCTCGTGTGGACGGACCGGATACGGACGGAGCGAAGGAAGGTGGGCTGGTTAGCCATGGGCCTGTTGGACCCCTTAGTGGGGATATTTTGGCCCACTCTCATAAGGCCCTAAACAGAGTCCTTGCGCTAGTTGGACTCGGAAATCTTATATATTTGGTAAAGATCTTCCCTATAAGGAGGAGATCTGTCCATCACGTTTAGGATTCTACAAGAAGAGTCCTATAAGGAAAAGACTTCCGCACCAAGAAAGAGATGTCAACCTTCTACTACTATAAAAGCCCCAATACCCTCACAAACCAAGGTACGCATTATTTTACCCTCTCTAGCACTCTAGAGTTGTGAGAATACTTTCTGACTTGACCTTCGGAGGGTATTTGGCCGGCACCACACGGCGCCCTTTGATAGGTTTTCTCCTTTGCTTTGTGCAGGTTAACATATAAGCGAAAAGGGCATTGTGCGACTCATTGGTGAACTTCTCAGCTTCATCAGTTGGCGCCGTCTGTGGGAATCGTAAGAAGAAAGCAGTCAGATGTTGCTTCATCCCTGAGACAGAAGAGTTGCATGGTGCTCACTCGCTCGATGGCAACAACCAACGACATCCAAGGAGAGGACTACCCACGACCGCACTCGAAAGACAGGTTCGGACCCTCACTGCGGCCATGGAGCGTCTCACCAAACAAAATCATGACCTAGAAGAACAGCTGCGTCAAAGAAACACAGCACCCCACAACCAAAGGGAGGATCAGGAAGGTACCAGCGCCATGCAAAGAGAACGAGAAGGGCCTGAAGGGAGTAACGCCCCAAGCAGGCCAGAACGACAAAACATGAGCCTCCCATCCCTCACGGATGCGACGACCCCGCCTATGTTCGCAGTGATGCAGGCGATGAAAGAACAGATGGAAGTCATGATGAACGCCCTAAAGGGACGAGTGTCCAGCGATCTGGACGACCTAGTGAACCGGACTGCCTCTCCATTCACCGGACCTGTCAATTCCTTCCCCCTACCACACAAGTTCCGGATGCCACAAATAGAGAGCTATGATGGGGTCAAGGATCCCCTAGACCACCTAGAGACATTCAAGACCTTGATGCATCTACAAGGGGTACCGGACGAAATCATGTGTAGGGCCTTCCCAACCACACTGAAAGGTCCGCGAGGATTTGGTTAGTCGGCTGACACCGAACTCCATCAGCACTTTCAAAGAATTAAGCGCTCAGTTCACCTCGCACTTCATAGAGGGACACAGGTACAAGAAGTCCACAGCATGCTTAATGAGCATCAGGCAGAGAGAAGACAGACGCTAAGATCCTACATAACCCGCTTCAATAAGGAAGCACTCTCAATTGATGAAGCCGACGACAAGATACTGGTGGCAGCTTTCACGAACGGATTGCGGAAGGGCAAGTTTTTGTTCTCACTATACAAAACGACCCCAAAACCATGTCAGAAGTACTCTACAGGGCCACAAGCACATGAACGCGGAAGACGCACTACTTGCACTGGAGGAAAGGCCCAGGAAAAGGGAACGCCAGGTGGACGTGCGTCAGGATCAAGGACAGAAAAGACCAAGGACAGGAGACAGAAGGGACGAAAGGCGCCCTAAGCCCCCGAGCGGAGGTTCACAAGTTTCACCCCCTGAACGCCCCGATTGACCAAGTTTTGATGCAAATCAAAGACGAGGAGACACTAACATTCCGGGAAAACTAAAGAGCGACCCAAGCAAACGGCCGCGAGACAAATATTGTCATTTCCACTGAGATCATGACCACGATACAGCCGATTGCTACGACTAAAGCAGCAGATTGAAGCCCTCATTAGACAAGGAAAGTTGCAAAAGTTCGTCAACAAAGAGAAAGCGGATCATAATCGCCAGGAGCCGGCCCCCCGACGGGATAACGAGCGTCCTAGACCCCCCATCGCAGACATAAGGATGATAGTGGGAGGGACCGCGTCTACCGNTCCTCCCTTTGGTTGTGGGGTGCTGTGTTTCTTTGACGCAGCTGTTCTTCTAGGTCATGATTTTGTTTGGTGAGACGCTCCATGGCCGCAGTGAGGGTCCGAACCTGTCTTTCGAGTGCGGTCGTGGGTAGTCCCTCTCCTTGGATGTCGTTGGTTGTTGCCATCGAGCGAGTGAGCACCATGCAACTCTTCTGTCTCAGGGATGAAGCAACATCTGACTGCTTTCTTCTTACGATTCCCCACAGACGGCGCCAACTGATGAAGCTGAGAAGTTCACCAATGAGTCGTACAATGCCCTTTTCGCTTATATGTTAACCTGCACAAAGCAAAGGAGAAAACCTATCAAAGGGCGCCGATGTGGTGCCGGCCAAATACCCTCCGAAAGTCAAGTCAGAAAGTATTCTCACAACTCTAGAATGCTAGAGAGGGTAAAATAATGCGTACCTTGGTTTGTGAGGGTATTGGGGCTTTTATAGTAGTAGAAGGTTGACATCTCTTTCTTGGTGCGGAAGTCTTTTCCTTATAGGACTCTTCTTGTAGAATCCTAAACGTGATGGACAGATCTCCTCCTTATAGGGAAGATCTTTACCAAATATATAAGATTTCCGAAGTCCAACTAGCGCAAGGACTCTATTTAGGGCCTTATGAGAGTGGGCCAAAATATCCCCACTAAGGGGTCCAACAGGCCCATGGCTAACCAGCCCACCTTCCTTCGCTCCGTCCGTATCCGGTCCGTCCACACGAGATCCGTCCATTGGAGGGCCGTGCAAATGACGGGCTCGCCCATCCTGACGTCTGTGGACAATATACGGCCTGTTCAACCACAAAAGGCATCCTAGCGTGTATTTTCTCCCTTTCATTATGTATTTGCTTTATCCACATTACATTTAAAATTGGTTAATTAACTACCACGTAAATTTTAATAGCATAAAATTGGTAGTAAGCCTGCCTAGGGGTTTAAACAATGTTTTTCAATTTGTATCACAGGTTCACTTTATTTGAATTTATTTCTTGTGTGATCCTTGACCTTAGTTTGTCATGGATAACGTTACATATAATTGTACTCATGAGATGAATGTGGTGATGTCTTACAAAACAATTCTCTATGTGATCTTAGAATCGTAGGCAACAAAAATCTTTAGGGAATCTGATGAAAGAAAAAGCACCTCATGAAAATGCTTTTATTTAGGCACCAATCTTGTGGCATAGATAAGCAAGAAGCAAAACTCCAATTCATTGTCCACAGTACTGAACCGGAATACATTGTTGTTGGCACTTGTCGTATTCAACCTTTCGAGATGAAGAAGTGACAACTTGATTGCAAACATGTTACATATATTGTGAACATGTTTTGTTGATTAACCAGTGACATGCTGTAATGGATTACACTATTTTTTTTTTTTGGTACTATTAATATATATATATATATATATATATTTTCAAGGGGAGAAAAAGGAATTTGAATATTGAACGTCTCCAACAAAAATATCAGAAGATACCACCTATCCCAAAGGTCATTGGTATAATTATCAAAATTTTACCACCAAAATTTTTTTAATTTTAGTCTATAAAAAATTGACTTTAGAACAATCATAAAAAAGGAAAGAAAGTCTATAAATTATTTTAGCTATTTTAGTTTTGACTCTTATCAAATTTTGGATTCTGTAATGAAAATTTTTTTTGATTAATTAAATTTTGGATTTTATTATAAATCCAAAAATAGAACTCCATTAAAAATTTTGCAAAAAAAAACGTATTAGACGTGATATGATTAGACGCAATTTGATGGCCATACCCAACTCCTGGCCCATCACACACCAACTCTCGAACAGCCCAGTTCAAACAAAACTCTAGTAAAAAATTACCAAATAAACTGTACCAAGAAAGGAAAACATAAAAGAATTATTGTTAGTTCCCATCACTTTCAATCACTTTATCATGTTAGAAAAAAAAATGCTTACTCTTGCACGTTATTGAAATGATAACTGTTCCTTTCTTTCCATTCCATGACAATGAATAAGTGGCCATTGATGGATATGTGCCTGTGGGGATGGGTATAGACATTTCTTTAATTTAGGAATGCTTTGTGCTCATATAGAATTGGAATAATGTTCAATTTTTGGTTCTATGAGACAATGTAAAGATCAGACAAAGGAAATGGGCTTTGCAGGCTGTGATGCCTTAGTGCTTGTAATCATCCTTTCATGTAATTATCCTTTCACTACAACCACATTATTATTCTAGACCCTTATGCAGGTCCCAGTTATAACCCCCTCCAATCCAGATCACATCTAGAAGAAGATGACTGAAACGTGACTAAGTTTTCTTTTGAGTTATTCAATATCCCCTTACGATTTATGAATGATACAAGAGACATAGACCAACAGCAAATGTGCATTTGTGCAACTTCTTATGTACCATATTTTAATTTTCCCTCTTTTCAATTATAATTCTTTTAGGTAAATTGAAAATGACTCCCAATGTGGTTATGAGGAACTACAAATTGTCTCTATGTTCTGTAAAATTGTGGCTAAACCTCCTTATGGTTTGAACTGAAATAAAATCATCATATTTTCTATCCCAATTACCAGATTCTCTCATTCGACACGCAAGTATTGTATAAAGGACGGAATTTAGCCCTTGGTTAGCTATTAGTATAGAGGGGCTACATGGTGTAATGGGTATATGTAATGCCCTTCTCATATTAGATTCCTTTAGATAAATTAAATTATGTAATCTTTTCATTTAATTTTAACCTTTAGTAGTTGACAAATAATTCAGTAAAAAAAGCTATAATGCAATATTGAGTTTTACTATTGTTGAGATTATTGCCATGGTTAGTGGCGGCTTTAGGAATTTTTTTTAGAAAAGCCAATAAAAAGATGAATCTTGAATAGTAGATGAATCTTGTAGTCTACGTGATTTCTTATTACAAATTTGTTCATAGAACTAGGGAGAAAATAAAAGATAAACTATAAATTCATTGGGTATATTGTGTCTTAATATAATGAACATACTAATTATAGTTGCTAAGATTAAATCTTAGAAATAATTTGTTATTTCTAGATACAATACCACCATGCACCTTTGGCATGATAGTCATTTTACAAGTACAAGTTCTTGCGGGGTGAAAAGGTAAGGATCAGGGTTCGAGTCTCTAAAAGGGAGCTTCACACACATACACTTAGATTAAGCTAAAGTAGGATTTCTATCTCAAATTAAAAAAAAATAAAAATATAATAAAGATATTAATTGTCGTTTTTTTAGTGAACTTTAATTATTATCGCATAGATTATTTTTATCAATTAGTTTACATCTTTACTATGTACAATTTTTTTATTTAATAATTCAACTCAACTTTGATAACTATTGGTTTTTGTAATTGTATTAAGACATTTTTTGTTGTTTTAACATTTGTTTTAGTTTTCACTCAATCACTCCCCTCTCCCACGTTCCTTGGCTAATTTTTTTTTTTTTTTTTAAATCACCCCTTTTTTTAATTGCCTTTTAATGTTAACATTTGTTAACTTCTAACAGACCCATGCCTCAGTCCTCACTTAACAAATAACAAATTAAAAACATATTTAAATTTAACCACTATACTCATAGATTCGATCTAATGTATAAATTAATTGTAACCTTATTTGCAATAATAGATTATTAAGATAATCATATTCGGGCTTATTTCAATTAGACTTAAAAAAAAATTAATGTCAGAATGTTCTTTTTTTTTTATTTTTTTATTTTAGGGGTCAAAATCCAAAAAAAAAATTAAAAAATTAAAAATTATATATATAGTTATTAGAATGAACCCCTTGGACCAAAGCTAACGCCGCCCCTGGCCATGGTCTCATTGAGAGTTTTCTCTCTCACTCCGGATCACTTATAAGAAGGAAGGCTTTGCACTGAACTATAGATAGAGAGTATAGACTAGAAACTGTAAACACCGAATTTTAAAAGAGAGTCCAAGGGAGAGGAGACAAAAGGGAACAACACCCAAGACTTAAAATAGTAATTCATACGACGTGTTTTCTGGGGTGTAGGAGCTTTGGGCTCTGGAATTTCATGACTTAGCCCAAAGTTTCTTTTCTAGTTCTAAGTGAAAAAATGGTTTGAAAAACTAAAGTAGTTACAACCAGCGAATCTGTCTCCACACTCTACCCACTCCTTCACTCCCTCCCAACCGCACTCCCAATAAAAACACAGCAAAAGAAAGTAACCCTCAACCCTCCCCAAAGCAAATCTTCTAAGTTTTTTTTTTCATTTCATGCTCTTTTGTATACTTTCAATACAAAACAATTGGTAATGATATTGGCCTAACAAGCAACTAACTACCACAAAGAAATTTGGACATATAAAGTAATTTTGAGCCAATTCCTATGTTTGTCACAACTTGATAATATGTGTGATTGTAATTGGTGAACCATTATTTTCATATTTATCTACAAAATTTTTCTTTACCATTCAAAATTATACATATCAAAGTTGTGACAAAAGTAGTATAAAAATTGTGTTTATGAACTTTCTCATTTCTTAGGCATTGCAAACAAGCAGGTCAGGTTGGGTCGGGTCAACCGAGTTGCGGGTTAGGTCAAATTGATCGATATTTTTCACATGATTTTTTTTTTTTAAGAAAAAAATATGTATTTGTCATTTGGAAAGTCACGCAGCAAATTACTTGATATAAAATACATTACTTTGAATTCCCCACTCATATCAATAATGAGCTTAGCTAAACAAATTAATACTTGTTCAATAATTTTAAAATTATACAAATCCCACAATTACTGACCAAAATAAAATAGCACAAAGAATAAGTTAAACAAATACACAAGTTTCATTTATACACAATATCAACATCCCAAAACATTAAAAAAAAAAAAAATTACAAATACCTTATTGGATAACTAATTTGACAAAGAATAAAAGCATATAAGAAATTTATAATCTTGAAAACTAATTTTATAATCTTTAATCAATTGTGGTTTGCACTCTCATTCAATTTGAGAATATACATTAAAGTTTGATTGTTTACTTATTTATACATGGTCTCTTTTATGAATATCATGGCATTGTTAAGCAACACACTCTAAGAAATATCATAATTTATTTTTAAAAGTTGTTTATTTTAGACATAAATTGTTAAAAAATAGGCCTAAGCATTCATAATTTATGCTAATTTCATTGATACTTTGGCTTCAATTTTTCCACAGTATGAATGTTTCTCATACATATCTATTATTTTATATATATATATATATATATTTTTTTTTTTTGACTATAGTGTAACCAGATTATCTTGATATGTACTTTGTTATTTGATATCTAAAAATATTTACTTATTAAATAATGCCTCAACTATTCATTTTTCAATTCATTTGCATATAGTTATGTAAATGTCTCAATTGTTTCCTTAAAGCTTACAAAAAACAATTAAACCAATTTTGTCTTAACTTTTTTTTTTACCCCAAATTTTTTTTTAATGATTCGGGTCACGAGTTGAGTTAGGTTGACCCACAAAAAAAAATTGGTTTGGTCAAGGGTCAACCCTTTTTACTTGGAGTCAAAAAATTCGGGTTTGAGTCAGGTATTTTTAGGGTTGGGTTAGGAAACTCTGACCCGTTTTGTCATGTCTATCATTTCTAGCAAAAGATACATAATGAAAAGTCAAATTTATCCTTCGATTTGCATTTGGCAATCCTAGCTGATATATTGCATAATCTTGATGTATCCACCATTTTGATTATGCAATCCATTCATGCTTATTATGGCAAAGATAGGTAGGCCCGGTAAAATTGGACCCAATTCCACAGTTTTTTTTTTTTTTTTTTTATTTTAATCCATAGGAATGTTAGCTCAACTTGTAAAATATCTGATGGTTGTATAAGAGATTTAAGATTCAATCCCCACCTACATCAAAAACTGATTGGTGTTTTGATCTGATGATAAAGAACTATTATCAGGAACGGACGCCATAAGTTGAAAATCTCTCAAAAAAAAAAAAAAAAAAAACCTTGTATTCAACCCATTGAAATGTTTGGTCAGGTTTCCCTGTAACATGATCCAACTCATTTTTCTAAAAAATGGAACTTTAAAAAATAATAAAAAATAAAAGCTTTTTGCTCTGTTTTTTTATTTGAAGGTAAAACGAAAAGGTTTGATTTATCTATCTTGGTGGAAAGAAAATAGCAATCGGTTTTCTAAGCTTTCATTAATGGCTTGCGATCTTTTAAGCTTATAAATGTTGCGTTTGAATCAACTCGTGGCACAAAAGGGAAAGTTTTTACCAAGTATCAATCTTGTCTTTTATCCGAAAATGTAGAATTTTTTATTTGCACTCGCAATTGCATATATAAATTCGAATGTAATATGTAATACATTTGTAGAATAATTATAGATATAAAATTTTTGTTAATTCATTATTTACTCATTTTCATTGTATACTAAAGTAATATTAACATTTTGTAGTGTAGATGAAAATACGGAAGAAATTACTTATCATCATGAGATGCAATTCTCAAGTGTGAATATTTCCATAGATGGGTCTATTTAACATTGAGTAGATTGAGGTGTAATTCTTCTTAAATATTTACTTTTTTTTACTTAATATGTTATGTTTTATTTGTTTACTTATCTACTTAGATAATTTTAATTTTTTATTATTTTATATGCAACAAGTGTACTTAAAAAGGTTGATAACTTGATGTGGTTTACAACATTTAGTATATTTCTTGGTTATTATGTGGTGATGATAAAATTTGAGAACTTTGGATTGTGCAAACTTAATAATTTATGAATTATATAACTTTTATTTTTGTTAATCTGAATCCCATTGTCTCGACCTGTAGCCGGATTAATCCAACCAGTTTTGCAACCTGTTTAGGGTGACCCCTGACCCAAACATTATCGATTTGATCCGTTTGGTAGGATACTCAAATGATAGGATTGCAAAATGCAAACCGATGGTCAAATTCAGCCTCACATTATAAATCTTTGCGATCTTGAACTGTAAATTTGTTTACATGTCCAAATCACAGCCTTATATAGATCCTCATCTTAATGAATAATGACCAAAACCATCCCATATGTTGAATTTGACCATATTTACCATCATGAGCCCGGTATTTTGATTATTGAATCAGCACCACACACAAAAAAAGTTAAAAGAAGAAGAAGAAGAAAAAGAAGAGATGTAACCACTATTTTTGTAATTTATTACAGATAAATGAAGCAATTAATAAGCTTCGTAAATCATAAGTCTTCAGTATCTTTGATTATAAGATCAGGTTTGAGGGTTGATAAGAAATAGGTATGGCTAAATCATTGGCTTTGAGTACCCTATCAACATGGAATGAAATAGGGCCAAATTAAAAAAAGTGAGTGAACTAATAAGATGGATAAAGACTTGCTAGCTGGATTCTAGCTTCAAAATTACTATAACATCCTTTGGAATTGGAACAACATGAGATGTTTCGAAACCTCGATAAAGACACTTGCATTAAAAGCCAAGACAAGCCCGGGAGGCAAGAGGGGCATTCTAGTCCTTTGCGGGATTTCAAAGACAACACCCCCTACGAAATCGTGTCGTTTTTTTTCCTTTAGGCGTGGAAGGACAGATTCGTAATTTCCTCTTCCGGAAAAGCAGATGTTACTGTCTATTTTTGGGACCATTTTATCGTGAGCTTCTCTTCATGGGTCACTGGTGAGTCTGTGAGGTCGTAGTACAATGTAATACAGACATACGAGGAGGGTAAAAACGTAATTTTACAAAATGGGCCTCTCTGTAATTATAATGTGCGTTGTAAAAAAGAAAGAAGAGAGACAGATAGATGGGGTTCTACCCAAAAAAAAAAAAAAACTCAATGTCTTGTGTCTATCTATGTCAGTCAAAATTGTTTGACCAACTTTATCTATCCCAACAAAATTATTACTGTTAAATAATTAGGTATTATTATTTTTTTTTTCTTTTTAGTCTTTTTCTTAGTTGATCTAAGATTCTATATTGCACCGAATAAAAGGGGTGAAAAAACTGAGTTGCCCGAAGTGTCAAAGCAAAAAATGCAGAGTAGGTAAAGAATTTTGGGTGATGATGCTTGTTTTGTTGTTTTGTGTTCTTCTTTTTTCTTTTTGGTCACACTGACTAAATATATTGGTGTGGTGCAATGGGACCTCTCTTTTTGTATCATTCATTTCGTGCATCTCACTGTCACAGTTGACAGCGGGTCCCCTTTTTTTACGGAGAGATATGTGTCACCGATTCAGCATCGTTTCATTAATCAATAAAGTTTTAATAGTAATTAAGGGATTAGATTAGACAATAAGGTTTAAACAGTAATTAAAGGTGGTAGGTATTGCCGTCAATAAGGAATTTTTAGATATTCCTGTAGTATAGAAAATAGTGCTATTTTCTCTCTTATCATATTTATAGTAGGGTTCATTAATTAAATTTATGGTAGGATTCATCATGAATATGAGAGGAGGGAGCACCATTTCTCAGTACTCTGAAAATACCTAAAAATTTTCCGTCGCCAAGAGCTTTGTAGTTTTTTCTAGGTGTTTATAACGGAAATATTTTATTGTTTAAATCTTCATTCTCAAAATTATCTAATTATAGGGTATTACTATTGGGATATCAAGAGCATTGTAGTTTACTTTTAGGTGTTTATAACGGAAACATCCATGATTTAAATCTTCATTTCTAAAATTATTAAATAATAAGAAGAAAAAAAATTATTATTAGTTTGCCTATAATATATATATATATATATATTAGTCCCGTCTTACAATTTATTACTTCTCATGAAAAAATTGTAAGAATTCTTTTCTAAAATTATTTTAATAAAATCAAATATATTTATTATTAACCAAGTGTACTGCTTAGAGGCTCTTTTTTTTTTTATAAAGAATCTCTCTCTCTCTCTCTTAGAGAGAGAGAGAGAGAGAGAGAGAGAGAGAGAGAGAGAGAGAGAGACTCTCTCTCTCTCTCTATATATATATATATAAATTGGACTAGTTTTAAAATTTTCAAGTGTAAGAATCTTACAAAAATAAATAAATTGTTAATAGTTACAACTATGGCTAAAATATTAGCATGCTGTTAAATATAATTAAGAACTTGGCTTAGGTCTAGTGTGTTAAAAAGAAATGCATTTATATAATATTCTTTCTCTTCAAAATTAATAATTGGCAGGGCTTGGACTAGTTTTGAAAATTTCGGTATTTAGAGTTTTATATAACAATAAAAATGTTAATAGTTACTTGAGGCCAGAAAATCGGGTAGCCTTGGCCCACTCCAAGCCAAGCCCAAATGGCCCACGCCGAGGATGCATGATGGGTTCGAGGATGACCCTGTCCTCGGGCGTCTGAGACCTCGGAAAAACACGAGGACCACCCTACCAAAGGACACTTGGAGTATCCGAGGAGGAGAGAGCCCAGTGCTACGCGTTGGCAACAGAAGTACAGAGAAGGGGCAAGCCTTGGGCGAACTGTCACCTCGGCATTGAATACGCTTACCTAACCCTTCTGGCCGCATTAATGGGGATGTAACCCCTTGACAGGGCAACATCGATCAGGGTGAGCCACCTGAGCACGGATATGACCTCTGACGGGACAGACGGTCAGAAGGGAGGCCAATAGATGATCAACAGGAGGAGGAAAAGAGGGATATATAAGAAAGGAGAGCAAAGTGTAAAGGGGGTTTTTGGGAGAGGAAAAACCTCCTCGGCCATGGTCCGAGAAGCATCCTCCAGTTGTAAATTGGTCTTAGTATCTTTTAATAAAAGAAAAATAGTTTGTGCTTCATGAACGCCAGCGAGCGCCTAAACCTTCAACTCACTCTCTACAAATTCATTGTTCTGGGTTCGTTGGGCCTGGAGGAACCCATATCCTTTGGGCTACAAAAACCGACCCTACAATTGGCGCCGTCTGTGGGGAGGATTAGTGCGCTGACCGGCGCAACAGGCGATCATTCTAAGTAATTATTCTACGGAAGATTGGTGGTGATTCAAAAAAAAAAAAAAAAAAAAAATACTTCAAATGTTAAAGGTTTGTTTGTTGCTTATTAATCTCCATGGAAATTTCTAGAGAATGACGGAGAAGTAATAATCATTTTTCAAAGGTTTGTCCATATTTGTTTAGCATATATCTCTATCTTTTATATTTCTTTATGAATAAGTAATTAATATTAGTGATGAAAACAACAGTTTCAAAATCATGAACACACAGCACGTACAGAAATGCTTCTAAATTCTCAAAGCAGCCGCACATATCTCTATCGTGACCCGCAAACGGTAAAATAGACAAGAAAGTAGTCTGTTTGCCCGTTTGACCATGCAATTGATCCCCATGACAACTTTGTTTGACCAAAAGCAAAACACAGAAGAAACAACAGAAGATGTGAAAGTAAGTTAATTTTCGAAGGAAATTAAGAATAGACTAAAGGGGGTCCAAGGATTTGCCATAAAATTTGTTTGTATTTAACAATTTCATAAAGCTCTCAACTAATTTGAGACGATTAATATTTACTGATGTCTTTTCAAGAAAATGTTCGATGAATCAAACTTCAAAGTGCATTATACGCCTGATTGTAAAACAATTTCATAAATAAAATTCTTCTCTATATATACAATGAAAGCGATATTGTTCTTTTAGGGGCCATGACCCACCAAGGTGGTGAACATTTCTTTGTAAACTTTTGAAAATTAGGTCAATTATGGAGACAATTCCTATGGTAATCCCCTCCAATTTTTGCGTATCAAACTCAAATATCCTAATTTTGTAGTGTATTTTAGTTATCTCGGTTGCACGTATTTCAATCTTGCGATCATGTGAATTTTACATTTCTATATTCGAACAACTCAACGTAATAATGGTAGTCAAACACATAAACCCAAGGCTTTTATACTTTAACGACCCTAATTCTACATGATAAATTTATTTAAGTTTAATTCTGCAAGCAAAAAAAAAAAAAACCCTAAAGTTCATTTCCCTCAAGATGAAAATCTTGTTGAAAAAAAAAATATAAATATATATATATATATATGTTGGCTCTAATTATGATAATATATATGAAAGAACCCGTAGGGGAAGATGATAGCAATATTATTTTTCAATTTCTTTTTAATTTTAAGCCTCAAAGTCCTAGAACAATAATCGCACTAAATAATGGGGCAAATCATCCTGAAGAATATAATCTAGGACGTCCATATGAGCAGATGAAACATCTCAGCCAACTTTTTTTTTGAAAACTCAATAGACTTCTTTTAGAAAAATAATATTAAAAATAAGAACCTCTAATATTAGTAGTTTTTTTTTTTTTTTTTTTTTGAGAAAGACTAATATTAGTAGATTGATTACAACAAAATGGCCATAATGTGTATTTGTTAGCAATAACTTGTTATTCTTATTGTATTTTTAGATAAATACGTGATTTGAGTCTATAATATTTGTTTCAAAATAGCTACTCTTTACAATCAAGTCAAGACACCACTTCTCAAAAAAACAAAAATAGAAGTCAAGACACCAAACTAATTAATTTTCATTTTGGTATAGACGGGATTTGAAAATTTTCATCCTAAGTTTTTTATAGGAAGATAAGAGATTTTAGTAAATGAGCTAACTAAAATCTCTTTGTCATTCCAACTTACTCAACAATTGCTAATTTAATAAAAATTTGGAAAAAACATTCAATTACTAAAATTAATAATGGTTAACCTCTATCACAAGTCACAATTTAGTTCACAAATTTCCAAATACATTGGGCTCCCTAAATTTTATACTAAATTAAAATTGTTAGCTTATTATCTAAATTAGCATATTTTGCATTTTGTTGACATATTTATCTTCAAATTCCTCCGTCTCTCTTCTCCTCAGCTATACCCATCACACTGTCCATGCATTTTCCATGTTACCAACCACCACCAAACCAATCTAAAAATAAAAATAAAAATAATTACTATTATTTCATAGCAGTTCATCTAGATCACTGAATTTGATGACATATGCAATTATGATTGGTGAACCATCATTTTCAAAATCACATAAACTCACTAATTTTTTTTTAATTTCTCACAGTTGCACATGTTAGGGTTGTGGCACAAAAATTGTGTACACAAACCTTCTCTAATTTATACACTATCAAATAACACCTATATATCAAAAACAAAAATAAAAAAGCTTACAAATACATATTTAACCTCTCTAGCCTAGAAATGCCATATATAGCAAAATCATATTTCAAAACTTCAATTATAATTAAAGTTATCAAACAAACAAACATGAATAATAATAATTAAAAATAGTAATATTTAAAATTAAGTTAAAAATCACACATACACATATACATTTCCACACACAGATCAAATCCTCACAGTAAAAATAAAAATAAATAAATAAATAAAAAGAAAAAAAGAGAGAAATTCGTATATTCTTATTACTAGTTAAATTTTTTAATAAATAGCCAAAAAAACCGAATCAAATTTCAACACTAATAATAGTAATATATATATATATATGTAATTGGAGAACAAAGTCAATCAGCAAAATCAGAACCTTGATTACATTGGAGGGTAGCATGATGAGCCGACTTCTCGATCCCAATAAGGCCCTCCCAGTCCTGATCTTGCGAGTGGCCTAGAGCATGACAAGTTGTTAAGGCAAGGAAAAATTTTACCCTAATAATTTAAATTGTTAACTAGTTACATTGGACCAAAACTTTTGGTCCAAAAGCATGTATTTATTGAAAAATACAGTGAAAAATACAATCAATGTTTTGTCCTGATTTTGGTTAACTAAAATTTGATTGTCCCTCCTTTTTTTTTGTAGCTGAATATTTGATTGTCCCATTTCAACACACTTTTTAGAGCTATCTTTTATCTTTCGGTGTACGGGATAATAGCTATCAAACTCAAACAAAGAAAGCCATACTTTCTTTGTGGCAAAGACAAAAGAAGCCATACTTTTTGTGCTTAGAATGTGTATCTTTGGGGAGTGAAAAAGGCAGGGCTGGGACCTTGGGCTAACGAGAGATGCATATTCGGAAATTTCCTTTTTCCATTCTTACCTTTTTATTTATTCCCTTCCTGCATCTGCATGCATGCCCTTTATTTATTTATTTTTAAAATTTTTTTTATTGGAACCTTCCTGCCCTAGTTAAAGAACAATAAACATACATCCAAAATAAAAATAATAAATGAATAACCTTCAAGATTTCAAGTATAACTCTCTCTCTCTCTCTCTCTCTCTACTCGTAAGTCGTAATTTGTAAGTACCTCCCCCACCCCCAATGCATCTCTTCATGATTAAAATTTAAAGCTAGGACCTATCTACTTTAATTTAAAAAAAAAAAAATCATATTGTTAAGTATCCCAAAAAAAAAAAAATTATTGAAAAACCTACCCTATGACATATCTACTTTTTATTTTTTGGCTGAATATGACCTATCTATTCCTACTCGTTACTGCCATATAGGAAATAAAGAATATAATATATAATCAATAATACTAATAATATGAGTTACTTTTTTAGTATTTTAAATAAAGATTGAAGAATAAAATCACACTAGCTTCAAAGTACAAAGTTTCAACCCTTCTCATCAGTCTCACTGATACTCTCTTCACTCCCACCACAGCCACTCTCCATCTACCCCCCACCACCCCCAACCCAAAAAAAAAATGCAGCTACTCCTCTTGCTCCTCCTCCTCCTCCACCTCCACCTCCACCTCCACGCAACTCACTCAGCCCACATCCCAGAATACAAAGCACTTCTCTCGGCAAAGTCCCTCATAGACGACCCACAATCGGCCCTTTCATCATGGAACGCCACCACGAACCACTGCACGTGGACGGGCGTCACGTGCAGCGACACCACTCACCGTCACGTGACATCTCTTGACCTCTCCGGTCTCAACCTCTCCGGCACTCTCTCCCCTGACCTCGCCCACCTCCGCTTCCTTTCGAACCTCACCGTCGCCTCTAACGAACTCTCCGGCCCCATTCCTCCGCAGCTCTCTTCTCTCTCGACTCTCCGCTACCTCAACCTCTCCAACAACATTTTCAACGGCACTTTCCCGACCGAACTCGCTTCTCTCAAGAACCTCCAGGTCCTCGATCTCTACAACAACAACATGACTGGTGAGTTGCCTCTGACTGTCGTTGAAATGCCTAACATCCGCCATTTGCATCTCGGCGGTAACTATTTCACCGGTCAGATCCCGACCCAGTATGGACAATGGCAGTTTATTGAGTATTTGGCCGTTTCCGGCAACGAACTAAACGGCACTATACCTGCCGAGATCGGAAACTTGTCGACCCTGCGTGAGCTTTACCTTGGATACTTCAATGCCTACGAGGGAGGCATTCCCGCCGAGATCGGAAACTTGTCGGAGCTTGTTCGTATCGACGCCGCAAACTGTGGGTTAACCGGAGAGATACCACCGGAGATTGGGAAGCTACAGAAGCTCGACACTCTGTTTTTGCAAGTGAATGCGCTTTCGGGGTCTTTGACGGTGGAGCTTGGGAATTTGGCGAGCTTGAAATCCATGGACTTGTCGAACAACATGCTCACCGGTGAAATTCCATCCTCGTTTGCTCAGCTGAAGAACATGACGCTGTTGAACTTGTTTCGCAACAAGCTTCACGGTGCTATTCCGGACTTTGTGGGAGACTTGCCGGCGCTCGAGGTTTTACAGTTGTGGGAGAACAACTTTACCGGTAGCATTCCTCAGGGTTTGGGAAAGAATGGAAGGCTTAAAACTCTAGATCTTTCTTCCAACAAGCTTACTGGATCTCTGCCTCCTGATTTGTGTTCAGGAAATAAGCTTGAGACCCTGATTGCTCTGGGAAACTTTCTGTTTGGTCCGATTCCAGAATCACTAGGAAAATGCCAGTCACTGAGTCGGATCCGTATGGGTGAGAACTTTTTCAATGGCTCAATACCAAAAGGGCTTCTTGACTTGCCAGCGCTGACACAAGTAGAACTGCAAGATAACTACCTAGTGGGGGAGTTTCCTGAGACCAATTCGATGTCTGTTAATCTCGGACAGATTAGTCTTTCCAACAATATGCTTTCGGGGTCGTTGCCTTCGAGTGTGGGTAACTTCTCTAGTGTACAGAAGCTACTCCTTGATGGAAACAGGTTTTCGGGTCCAATCCCACCTCAGATTGGAAGGTTACAGCAACTTTCCAAGATAGACTTCAGCCACAACAAGTTCTCAGGTCCCATTGCACCTGAAATCAGCCAATGCAAGCTTCTAACCTTTGTTGATCTCAGCCGAAATGATCTTTCGGGTCAGATTCCCAACGAGATTACTGGTATGAGGATTCTGAATTACCTCAACCTTTCGAAAAATCATCTAATTGGTAGCATTCCTGCTTCAATAGCAACTATGCAAAGCTTGACCTCTGTTGATTTTTCATATAACAATCTCTCTGGTTTGGTTCCTGGCACTGGCCAATTCAGCTATTTTAACTACACGTCGTTTTTGGGGAACCCAGATCTGTGCGGTCCTTATTTAGGGGCTTGCAAAGATGGGGTTGCCAATGGAACTCACCAAGCTCATGAGAAAGGCCCACTCTCTGCTTCTCTGAAGCTTTTGCTTGTCATTGGATTGCTCATTTGCTCCATTGCGTTTGCAGTGGCAGCAATCATCAAAGCCAGGTCTTTGAAGAAGGCCAGTGAGTCTCGTGCCTGGAAATTAACCGCCTTCCAACGGTTGGATTTCACGGTCGATGATGTATTGGATTCGTTGAAGGAGGATAACATTATAGGCAAAGGTGGTGCTGGTATTGTGTATAAGGGTTCCATGCCAAATGCTGAACAGGTTGCCGTGAAAAGGCTTCCGGCGATGAGCAGGGGATCTTCCCATGACCATGGATTCAACGCGGAGATACAGACTTTGGGGAGGATTAGGCACCGACACATTGTGAGATTATTGGGGTTCTGTTCAAACCATGAGACTAATCTTTTGGTTTATGAGTACATGCCTAATGGGAGCTTAGGTGAGGTACTTCATGGCAAGAAGGGAGGTCATTTGCACTGGGATACTAGGTACAAGATTGCGATAGAGTCTGCTAAGGGCCTTTGCTATTTGCATCACGATTGTTCCCCATTGATCGTCCATCGCGATGTGAAATCAAACAACATTCTGCTTGATTCCAATTTTGAAGCTCATGTTGCTGATTTTGGCCTTGCCAAGTTTTTGCAAGATTCTGGAACTTCAGAGTGTATGTCTGCGATTGCTGGCTCCTACGGATACATAGCACCAGGTATGATATGATTCAAATCTCGATATATTAATTGTGAATTTTTTTTTTTTGTTGTGGATTGTGTTCCTATAGACATGCAAGTAC